>NC_135554.1:27523091-27770591 GCF_964340395.1 Glandiceps talaboti | reverse complement strand
AATCGATGTTCGTTCTAGGATTATGTTAGTTGTTAAAGTCGTTGCATACAGTTCAATGAACAGTAAGTATTAGTCCCATTCATTTATTTGATAAAGCAACTTTAATGTAATTATAATATGTAATTGGATTGAATTTAACAGTTGTGTAATGTCTCTATTAAATTTAAATAAATTAAATTAAAAATAATTCAATTAAAGGGCTACAAGGTGTGTGTGTGTGTGTGTGTGTGTGTGTGTGTGTGTGTGTGTGTGTGTGTGTGTGTGTGTGTGTATAAGACTTTGGGCAATGAAAAGTGTTCCTGCATATTCAAAAGGTATTCGTAGTATGATACTTACTCAAGTTAAATGTAATCACTACATACAATTGAAAGGTATTAAGACATGACTTATAAACAATCCAATGACGTCATTTATTATACCGTATACGAGGGGATCCTTAGTATGCACTCAACTGTTAAACAATGCCAGAAAAACAATTGTAATGTGATTGAAGGCATGTATTGACGTTAACATTATGTTACATACAACAAATAGTTTCACTGAGATTTTCTGTGAGTACTTTTACTGACATTGCTACTTAAACGACGCTATGATTGATATTGTCACTAACCGTTTTGGATATGTAAATTTAACTACCTTCAAAATGACTAAAAATTAAAATCACTGTCACGTAAAATGACAGAAGACGAGTCTGTTATTTCATTATGGGTTTACACTACGGTCAGTTTCACCAGAAGGATCATCAGGTGTACATGGGCTCGCTGACTGCGTATAGTGCGAGGGTATGTGTACAGACAGGTGGACAGGTGGGTCGTTGACGGCTAGGTGTACATATGTAAATATATATATATATATATATATATATATATATATATATATATATATATATATATATATATATATATATATATATATATATATATATACTTAGTATTCATATATGATATATTCAATATATTCAGCACTTGTTCAGATACATTTTACATTATCATTGTATATTTGGTACTACTAGTCAATTCATGCATCTATAGTGCACCTAGTACCTACTGAGATGTTTTTCTCTATCTGCCTATATTTGTCAATAGTCGATTTGATAACAAGAAAGGAAAGTTGTTTTAAAAAATCAACTTCTGTATCACAATTGCGTTCACCTACGTGCCATTGATTTTGCCGTGCGATGCTCCAGAGGTGTTGATAAACAATACCATCAAATATATTCCAAACTTTTGCAACTTGACAATGATGTAGAAATCTGTGTTCCAGAGATATGTATCACCAAGCACTTCATTACAAACGTAACGTCGCTGCATTGAATCGTTTTCTTCCACAACAATAGCAATATGTTGCCTGGCACAAAACGTGATAGCATTTTGAGTTCTATTAACTTGCGCTCTTTAGTGACTAAAGTCGAAATACATGTTTGGATATACAAATGATTCAATGGAGGTATGCAAATGATTCAATGGAGGTATGCAAATAATGCAAATGATTCAATGAAAGTATGCAAATGATTCAATGAAAGTATGCAAATGATTCAATGGAAGTATGCAAATGATTCAATGGAGGTATGCAAATGATTCAATGGAGGTATGCAAATAATTCAATGAAAGTATGCAAATGATTCAATGGAGGTATGCAAATAATTCAATGAAAGTATGCAAATAATTCAATGGAAGTATGCAAATGATTCAATGGAAGTATGCAAATGATTCAATGGAGGTATGCAAATGATTCAATGGAGGTATGCAAATGATTCAATGGAGGTATGCAAATAATTCAATGAAAGTATGCAAATGATTCAATGGAGGGATGCAAATGAATCAATGAAGGTATGCAAATAATTCAATGAAAGTATGCAAATGATTCAATGGAGGTATGCAAATAATTCAATGAAAGTATGCAAATGATTCAATGGAGGTATGCAAATAATGCAAATGATTCAATGGAGGGATGCAAATGATGCAAATGATTCAATGGAAGTATGCAAATGATTCAATGAAAGTATGCAAATGATTCAATGGAAGTATGCAAATGATTCAATGGAAGTATGCAAATGATTCAATGGAAGTATGCAAATGATTCAATGGAAGTATACAAATGATTCAATGGAAGTATGCAAATAATTCAATGAAAGTATGCAAATGATTCAATGGAGGGATGCAAATGAATCAATGAAGGTATGCAAATGATTCAATGGAAGTATGCAAATGAATCAATGAAGGTATGCAAATAATGCAAATGATTCAATGGAGGGATGCAAATGATGCAAATGATTCAATGGAAGTATGCAAATGATTCAATGAAAGTATGCAAATGATTCAATGGAAGTATGCAAATAATTCAATGAAAGTATGCAAATGATTCAATGGAAGTATGCAAATGATTCAATGGAGGGATGCAAATGAATCAATGAAGGTATACAAATGATTCAATGGAAGTATGCAAATAATTCAATGGAAGTATGCAAATGATTCAATGGAGGGATGCAAATGAATCAATGAAGGTATGCAAATAATTCAATGGAAGTATGCAAATGATTCAATGGAGGGATGCAAATGAATCAATGAAGGTATGCAAATGAGTCAATGGCGGTGTGCAAATGATTCAACCGGAGATGATGGAGGGCTGCACATGATTCAATGGAGAGATGCAAAGGATTCAATGGAGGGATGCAAATGATTCAATACAATTAAATGTTACATCTGCAACTTTTATACAAAAAGCTTATGCCATTGTGTGATTCGTTGTCCTTCATATAATGTACACCATGATATGAAATTTAATAAATTATCTCATATCAGAGTTATGTCATGTATAATTTTCAGTGTGAAGATAAAGTTTTTGTCAGGCTTCCTAATCAATTTGGTGACGCGTCTGTATACCTACCCTGCTGTGACGCGTCTGTATACCCACCCTGCTGTGAACAGTCTGTCAAATACACAAACATGTTGATGGTAAACTCACATTTATACAACCCCTTTCGAAATATTTTCTCGTATATTCAAATTATTAACGGCTTACTCTTATTTTGGGTCAAAGAAATAAGATTAAACATTATTTGTCTTGATGAAAAAAAGTAAAGGAATATTTATAATTAAGGCGCAGAATTATAGAGGGTATTGAACTCTTCTACAGATAGAAATGAAAATATACAAATTACGTAGGCTAGAATGAGATGCTACAGTACACGACACTGGCCAACTAAAACCAACCAATGGTATTGTGATATACATACAGTAGAATACAGTACACGACACTGGCCAACTAAAACCAACCAATGGTATTGTGATATACATACAGTAGAATACAGTACACGACACTGGCCAACTAAAACCAACCAATAGTATTGTGACATACATACAGTAGAATACAGTACACGACACTGGCCAACTAAAACCAACCAATGGTATTGTGACATACATACAGTAGAATACAGTACACGACACTGGCCAACTAAAACCAACCAATGGTATTGTGACATACATACAGTAGAATACAGTACACGACACTGGCCAACTAAAACCAACCAATGGTATTGTGACATACATACAGTAGAATACAGTACACGACACTGGCCAACTAAAACCAACCAATGGTATTGTGACATACATACAGTAGAATACAGTACACGACACTGGCCAACTAAAACCAACCAATGGTATTGTGACATACATACAGTAGAATACAGTACACGACACTGGCCAACTAAAACCAACCAATGGTATTGTGACATACATACAGTAGAATACAGTACACGACACTGGCCAACTAAAACCAACCAATGGTATTGTGACATACATACAGTAGAATACAGTACACGACACTAAAAGCTAACTTAATTGTATTGCCGAATAAAGTAAACCGTTTTTGAAATTTTTGTTCACTGACGACATGTATACTCAAAGAAGACATGTTTACGAGTGCACGGACTATAGACTAGGTTAGTATAGTACTAATTAGGGGTAAGCTTAAAGATGCAAATTGATGCCTTTGTGTATGTTTTAAATGTTATAAAGTGCTTTACTAAGCTATATCTATAGCTAGTGACAAATACACAAACTTTTCAAAAGTGTTAATCGTTATCTACAGTACTATAAAATTCTTGCATGTGTGGTGGATAAACCACAACATAAGGTGCCGACGTCCGTGGAAAACCATTTATTTTATTCCATGTATGTAAATGCACCATAACTTTGGAATTCATGTCTTTCGACTCACAATCACAGAATGTGTATAAACAAGTGGTGAGCTAGGGGGACTTGCTATACACGTAACTCAACGGATTCCGTGGCATTAGTAGGCGGGCTATGTCATTGACCTTTGGCAAATCTCACACCTTTCAATTAAGTTGATACGCTTATCCTGTATGACTTGCAACGTTTGAATTCTGTGTACTATTGAACAGTGGGAAATGTCATCGAAGCAAATCGTTTCAGATCCGACAAATAAATTAAATGAATTTATAATAATCACCTGGTAAAGCAATATGATGACAGCTCTATGCACACTCACGCACATGCGCCATGTGCGCGCGGGTACACATGCCACACACACACACACACACACGCGCGCACACACACACACACGCGCACGCACGCACGCACGCACGCACACACACACACACACATACATACATACATACATACATACATACATACATACATACATACGCTCACTCACAAACAAACAAGCAAACAAACAAACAAACACACACACACACACACACACACACACGCGCACAAACACGCACACATACATATCTGAGAGATACATCTAGAATAAAATGTATGGCTGTGAGAATGCTATCTAGTTCGATATACATGTATACCGTTTCATCTGATGTTAGTGTTTTGGTTTGGTATTTGCCAACTGTTAGCGTAAGCCTTTTCCGAGAATCGTTAAAAGGCAAAAGACAAATGTACCTGCATATTCCGGAAGCATAAGATATTTTCAGAAATATTTTTCTCCACATTTGTCCTGAGACAGTTTTTTTTTCAAAAATTCTCCGCCCCCCCCCCCATATAAGAATGATGGTGTACCCCTAAAGAAAATGATAACTATTATGAGTTGAAAGGATGCAAGTAAGGTGCAATAGTAGTCCAACCAAAGGCATCGTCACAGAATGTACCACTAAGGCTCCCAACGTATGTCACTAACGAATGGAAGATTGGACGGTAAATATAGGTTATACGTGCACCTGATACAAAGGTGAGGATCAGATCATCCGGACATCAATAGATGCTCATGAGAATATGGAAGTAACTTCCTGCACTTGTTTTTGTAAATGCCATATTAAATCGCAGCTCAATATATCTGGGGGGTCAACGCCCCCATTTCGTATTGAAAATGACGTCAAGCTTATGCAAATTAAAGATTCCTTGTGTAAGCTGCCACATTTCCCACGCAAAATTTCGCCGTGTTTTGGCTGTTCACACAATCTTGTGTGCACTTCCTGTGTTTGGTACATGGTATACAGGTGTATATTAGTGTGATGTTTGGTACATGGTATACAGGTGTATATTTGTGTGATGTTTGATACAGGTGTATATTTGTGTGATGTTTGGTACATGGTATACAGGTGTATATTAGTGTGATGTTTGATTGGCACAGAGGAGAAAAGTAGAGTCGGTTTGGTATGTTACATAAGATTGACCGAAAAAGGGGCATTTCGTAATGTAAAAGTTATCACTAATAACGTGCTGGATGTCGGGATGTATGTGTTTACGTGTGTGTCCATCCGCCTTTCATAGTGCCCGTTTTAGTCTGTCTGCCTGATAGGTACTATGTTTAGTCGTCAGTTTGAATTATTGGTTTCAGGATGATCTTGATCCACTGACTATTTTGCAGTTCAGCAATACATATGAGAGGAACTTTTTTTTGTGACAAATAATTTTATTATCCTGATTGTCAGTGCCAATTTGGTTGTGAAGGTAGTAACTTTGTGTTGCAATATCAATAAGAAAGCGCATGTATGTATGTATAAATGTGAGTGAACCGCACTTATACCTTGTGGTGAAATTCTCTGACACCTGCACATTAGACAACACTGATGTACAAAATGCGACTGATTGCAGCCATAGTTTGAAGTATCGCAACTTTTTTATGTATCTTCCATATCTAGGAAATGACAGAAGACAGTACTTATGAACACATGCCATGTTTATTCGGGGGGTTTTCACTTAAAACAAACATGTTTTCAAAACGGTTTCATTACCCGGGCCTTCTGTGACAAATCGAGGTAGAGGGCGCCACCCAAATCGAAAACAAACAAAGAGTGTTGCCTGTGCTGTACTGTGTTGTGCAAGGTTGAAAGGGCTGGAAAACAACTTCCCGGCTGTTTTAATACGCAACAAAGTAAATATGAAAATTGATATAAACGGCGTTACAAATAACTTTCCATCGATGTTCTTGATTTGCCATAAAATTCCCAGCCTGTAATTGAAAAATAGATTCGAATTTTTTATGCCACACACTTCTTCTAATGTTTCACGTGAATGTATCTTACATTGTGTCCGGTGGTAGGCATGTAGTAGAATCAGCCTTAGACTTAGGCATAAAGATGATATATGATATGACAAGTGTTTTATTGCCATGTACATACTGGTACATATAGATTGAAATGTGCCTTGATTTTGATGGGGATGTTTTTACCCATCTTTGCATATGCTACCCCTCCTTGAAAAAAGGGAACCAGAATTTCATGTTAGACCTTGTTAAGGTGTGTGTGGTACAAATTACGAGATATTTAATACGTGATATGCCGCTAGTATATCCATACACCACGTCGTCAAAGTTGAAGGACGAAGAATATAATAAGTTGGTTGTCGTAATCCAAGTCCAAGTTCCATTGTTGACTTGTCCTCGACTTCTATACAAACCAGCTTACGATTGCGAATGCAAGTCAACATTGTAAGAACCGGATAATCTGAATATTCCTAAAGATGGGAAAAGTACTGTTTTACTACCTACTGGAGTGCCCAAGGTCAGCATGGACGCTTTACGCGGAAATTGTCCCCCGAGAAAGTACCGAACCCAAACGCTTTTGTGTGAGATATTCATTTTAGTGCTTTTAAAGTAGGACAAATTCAGATTAAGTGAAGGTTGTACACCAACGATTAGAGTGAAACCGTGCAAGTTAAATTTGATGAGTTTTTTTGTGGAGAATTGAGAGAACCGTAATTACGCCCATGTGATTTGAAGGATTTGTCATAATTGTTATTTGGAGAGTACTACTTTCAGCGTTCAAGGTGTAAAATTGTCGCGACTCTTCTCCCAAAGTTTTTGTTTGGTAACAGACGCTGCGATCTCAATCTGCCGAGATGAGAAATTGATTACAGGCAAAATCATTAAACGTCTTGTTTTTCCCGGAGGTGTTATTTCTTCTTTTCTGTGATAAGCCCAGTTAATGTCAAAAAGAGGATAAAGGCGCCAAGTGCGCAGGTAAGAGGACACTTGTTCGTGTGATGCGATTATCCTTGTCGGGTCAAATGGCGCATCATTGATGTATATTCACTAGCTCCTAAAACAAGAAAGTGTCTGTGAACGCACTTCAACCACAATCCTCCTTACAAACATCACTAATTTATCAGTGATAGTGTACCATGCTGTCGCCAGAAAATACTATCTGTGTATTTACAGAGATAAATAATCGCAAGTCAAGGGAAATTTATCCAATTGCTTTATGAATATTTCTTTCGCTTGGTGGCGTAAACTTGGGACCACACAGAAGCAAAGTTAGCCAAATTCCAAACAAAGCGTCGTACTGCCACGCAACAAAATCGTCTTTACGTAAGCACGTCTCGTGTTCTTTCATACATCGATTTAGCAAATACTCAATATTATGTTTTCTCTTCTTCAATAATAACCGTGAGCTCAGAGTCGATTGTTTATGTCAAAAACTGACTGGGGTATTTTAGATTTGTCACGAAGTAAGGATATTCTATCAGAAATCACGAGAGCGTATTAGGTGGAGCGCACCTGGTTTAGTCAAGTTAGGCCATCTGGTCAACAACGTTGTCGAGTTTCACCACTGAATCGCTTGGAGTAAACTATATATAAACACACAACCACAGTCGGCGGAATAAAAGTGTTTGCAGTGAACGTCTTCGGGCCAGAAAGCTATTTGGTCAATGATAACAGACTGGAGACATGTGTTGTACTTTAGAGGAATGAACAGAGAAAGAGTCCATCGAAAGTGGCGCCTAATGGAGTAAATACCGCTAAACTCACTCCTCGTCCGGATCACAACATTAGATTGCAAAATTGTTAAGTGTTGCAGAGTGACCAGAAATAGTCTATCCGTCACAATTCCTTAAGACGGAGTCACCGACGTTGCCGTATCCCCCACTACTACCGTAACAGTCATCAGTACAGTATCTGTGGAAAAGAAGTCTAAATCCGATACTGTCGACTGGGAAGGCTCTTGCATATTTGTACATCTTCATCGTTACTTTATATCTTCCAACACTCTTCGTCATCACAACCACTATCTAGCATAGTATTATATTGTAAACAACAACAACAACAACGACACCATCTAATCTTCCTGTTGGAAACTTATTCGAATTCGAATTGATTCTTGTGGTATTGTTGAGAGCTCTCAAGTTCACCAGTTAGTGTACATGTTCCCATGGTCAAAGTGTGTGTGTGGTGAAAGCGTTGTAGAAAACGGGAGTTCGAAGATCCAATATTCTCACAGTTGTAGTGTGAGTCAAGTTGTATTTGACCAATGGCCGAGGACTGACGTTCTCGAACGTATTCATTGTGGATATGATACACTTGGATTTACTAACTTTACGGGTGAGGAATGAACATGTTTACCTATAATTGTTCCAAAGATTTTACAACCACAAGTACACATCACAATATTATATGCATCCACCCCACGCTGCGCCAAGACCAATGCCATGTCGCTTGCAATGTAGAATTTCAGCTCTACTTGTGATATGCATGAGAGAGAGAGAGAGAGAGAGAGAGAGAGAGAGAGAGAGAGAGAGAGAGAGAGAGCGTGCGTGCGTGCGTGCGTGCGTGCGTGTGTGTGTGTAAGCTGGTTTGTGTAAGGGGGTGGGGGGGGCGAAATAAATGTTAAATGCGAAAGGGGGACTGCAGTTAAGGGAAACATGGAACGTCTACACTGTCACAAGTGGTCGATTAGTGTTCGATTCATCTTTCCTCGTGCCATGCCATCGTCTACGGAGCTTATTATTCAAGGACATAGGAACTGAATTGTAAACTATCAATAATGTTTTTTCACAGTTTATGTTGTGTATAGTAATTGATCAATCTTGTGCTATTCTTGCAAAACAAAAAGTAATTGATATCACAAAATCAATTTTTTTTCCGCAAAATAATTTCAGTTCGAAGATCCTTTGAAGGTTAATTCCGACGGTACTGACTGCGAAATTGGTGGTTTGAACTAAACACTATACTTATAATTATCGTTACAACCCAGGTCCGGGAGCGGCAAAGGGTTATATTAACATTTACGACGCCTCAACAGGTAACATTTGGAAGGGGTATAAAAGTTCCGTTACGTTCATCATTTTTTATTTTATTTCAAAGCGTATCTTTACATATATACATTGAAGCATGGCATACCAGATCTTATCTCAATAGTGCATAGTCAGTCTATCGGTGATCTGGATAAAGTTTGGTACAGATATCGTCAATTAAAAGGGACAGTCACTGAGTGGATACACGTTTAGAAATGAAAGTGATATCTTTTCGAATGATCTACAACATTCCTGTACTGTGGTCCGATTGAGTGTATTTCTGTGGGAGTCGCAACATCAAGTTTTGTGAGATAGCTTCGGCAGGGCTCGAACTCAGCCGCCACCCCGGGCTCGAACCACACTATTGACTGGTTCCATGTATGTCGATCGTTCGTTCACTTGCTTGCTCGCTCGCTCGCTCGCTCGCTCACTCACTCACTCGCTCGCTCGCTCGCTCGACAATCTAAAGTTCGTTACCCTCCTTAGTTTTGTCATAGTGCCGCAAAGTGCAAAGATCACTCCGTGTTCATTCAACTGGAAAAAGATACTGCCTTTTGCGGCATTGTCTCTAGAGGCTTTGTGTGCGAGCTGTGAGATATACCTGAGTTGCGTCAAGTGCCCTCTTGATTGCGTCATTTCCGCTTCACTGTCTCGGAAAGTCCGATTCCCAGAAAACATCAATATTAAAAGGCCTAATAAAAAAAAATGTGGTTCCAATTACGCTCAATTTTAGAATAGGTAGGGTAAGTAGATTTTAAAATGTTATTTCAATATATATTTTGTCAAATGTGAGTGTCTAGTTCAGGTAGTTACGTTTTCCATTCCTTTCCATATGGTCTCATTATTATTGGTTTTTTCTCATCATATGTACAACCATAAGACATATTGGAAGAACTGTTTTATATTATCTGATGTCAGTTTCACATCCACTATTTCTGGGGAGACTTCACAATTTTCGTGATTTTATTATTTTTTCTCTCGAATATGTGAAAAAAGGTTTAGTGTCGGCAGTGAAAAACTAAGGTGGGGTCGGGTAACCGGAACAAAACATTTTTTTCTTTAGGCCAAATGTAAACGTATCCAGTTTATTTCAACTGGGTTTAATTTCGACAATTTATGATGCAATTTGCTTGGGGGGGGGGGGTATGCGAAAATAAATTTGCTGTCAGTCACGCCAAAACATTCCACGTGACATTTACATGACGGTAACAAGTTATTTTGTGTACACCTTCACCATGCCTTTGCCTCATCTGTAGTCACTTTATTTTATTAAAAACCGTTTCCAGAGAGAAACCAGGTCTTTCTAGACTGTAACAGTACAGATTGCATAACATGTTCGTCTACTTAACTTAGAATTGTCTTCTGCTTCATTTACTTCTTATACACCTCATCAAACTCTTACGGAAGTATTGCGACAGACGAGTATCTTACTTTGGTAGTAATTTTTAAAAATGTGAAGTAAAATCAAATACAAATTCCTCTCTACAAACTATCTTCTGAAGTCATATTTATATCGGAAACACTTTTGTTGTCCTATGGGTAAAAACGAATCTGGCATGCGAGAATGTGTTTTTGGACTATAAATTTATGATATTGGTACTCAGATTCAGAAAATAGTATGACGTTGACGACGTGATGTTGGCGAAAAATTCGTAATTCAGTCTTCTTTTCTACACTTATTGAAAAGTAAGAGCGGTCTACACAATAGTTATAATAATCATTATCATTTCAGTAACAATATATTATATTTAGTTATTAAGAAATTTTTCCTTTTGAAAATTCGCGCAATTTAACGACCAATTTATCAATATTTCTCGTATTTAAGTTGAGCGTTCTGTCGACTCGTAAACATACTGGATATCTTTCAGTCGTAAACAGGCTACGTTTTCAGCTCTACATATACAGTGGTATCGTTGTAAAGAAACTGCTTACAAGATGGTGATGGATTTCACCATGTATGTAGAATAATGGGATGGGATTTTGATTTGTAATGAAACTTGTGAATAAAACATTGCAGATGTGGACGGGTTATCTAGGCTTATAAATATCTTGATGCTACCAGGAATATATATATATATATATATATATATATATATATATATATATATATATATATATATATATATATATATATATATATATATATATGTATATTATATAATATATATGTGTGTGTGTTTGTGTGCGCGCGCGAGTGTGTGCGTATGTATGTATGTATGTATGTATCCACATGTATGTATGTATGTATGTATGTATGTATGTATGTATGTATGTATGTATGTGTGTGTGTATGTATGTATGTGTGTGTGTGTATGTATGTGTGTGTGTGTGTATGTATGTATGTATGTATGTATGTATGTATGTATGTATGTATGTATGGATGGATGGATGGATGGATGGATGGATGGATGTATGGATGGATGGATATAGTATATAGTACAGTTTAAATTGGCTGTGTGGCCGCTGATCCAGAATTTAATGCTTTAGATATCTTGAACAATATGGAACGGTACTTATCAAAATGCAATCCATGCAATGCAATGGTCATCTTTAACTGACTAAGCAGATTTGTCATGATATTAGTTAAAATTGAAAGGAATCACCTCAGTTCCCACCCTCTTACAAAGACACTTAAGAAAAACTGTTTTCAAAAGTAAAATCGTGTTTTTCCATGAACTGTTATTACACTGCCTACAATCCAATCTGCAATTATCACTAGTATTTTTTATAATTGTACTTGACTTCCAATAGCGCAAGCTTGGGGGTGGGGGTGTGGGGGTGCCATCGCGATTCGATCGAGCATTTAGGGTATAACTTCTTGAGGCCGACGGTGACGTAAGTTCACTTTTTTCATTTCTTCGACGACTTATTCAAGGCGATACTTTGAAACCATTAAATTCTTTACCAGTCCGACGTTCTAGTCTGAATTGTGTCTACATTTCAATTTTACTTTACTTGACGACTTTTTAACTGTCACTGAAGAACTTCTCGCCTGATTTTTTTGTCTAAAGAGCTCTCATATCTTTCGTTTGTTTATCATCAATATCCTCAGTATCGTGCTTGCTTTCAAGCAGTGCATATAGTCTTATAGACGCTCAACTGAAATATAACCACAAATGCTGACAAGTGTGTATTACCATAATATATCATATTAACTACTCCTCTCTTTCGTCGACGGTTTACTTTCTATGAAAGTATCAGGAAAGAACCATTCGAACCATTTGAAATATTTGCTGAAGGTAAAATTAACGATAATTGGCTATTTAGGGGCTGTTATATTCCATTGTCCAATCACTAGTACTAATTTAATTAGGTTTGTCGACATTCGGATACTTCCTATCATCGCTGTCCGTATACATGATATACAGATTCACCTATTCAACTACCAGTGTACGAATGCGCACGGCTACTTTTCGACTCGGAAAGTTCGACTTTACTGTATTATCCGACAATATGGTCACTGGCACTAAAGTTGCATGTGCGTCACCGAACGAAATTCACCTGCTGGTCTATTTGTAAATACAATCGTGATGAAAGAACGAACGAATGAATGAATGAATTAATGAAAGAACGAACGAATGAATAAGTTGTGCACTCACACCGTCAAATCTGCTATTGTTTACACGATCTATTAACTCTACATTATCGAGAGTATCTTGAAGTCCATTTGGGTCCTTGTGTGTGTTGTCATTTAACTAAAACAGGCGACTCAGACTGTTTGTTAGATAAGGGGACTGATGAGCTATTGTATGTATCAGTGACGGTGTAGTGACTAATGCTTTTGTGGATAGGAAAAAAAGATTTCCCGCTTGTTGTTACTGTGTAGACAATGTCGTTACTTGTATGATTGTGCATCATGCACTCGTCGTAGCCCTCATGCTCTACCCAAAGTAGTGCAATCGTCGACTTCCGCTCGCTACATTGGTTTCACTCGTTAATATTTCCTGACTATTATAAGGTTATCCCTTCCTTTCCAAAGGCACTGGTCATTCCGCCGGACAGAAACCTTTCTTTGCGAGGCTTTTCAAATCATAAGTTTTCAGTATGATTCCCATCTTCGCATTTCTTTTGTCATACAATGAAAGACGAATAAACAAGAACAGATATTAAAGTGAAAAACAAAACTAGCTCAAAGTTTAAAAGAGTATGTTAATTTTTTGCAATATTTGCACAACGTGGACTTAAATTCGCCTTTTTATTTCCTGTAGCAGAAACTTACGCCGAATCAGGAAATACAGAGTAAATCGTGAACTTTCTATTTATCTGATTTTGTTGTCTTTAGTAAAAAAACACGAAAGCCGAAAATGCGAAAAATAACTAAAAAATGAGAGAGCTTAGCTGACACAATAAAAACGTCGGCAAGAGGTATTTTATTGACACGCCAAATTGATCGAAAAGTGTTGAAATTTACTCGAGTAAAACAAAGTGATTACTATGTATCACGTGATTACTTGCATAGTCTGCAACCTTCACATTTTATCATGTCGGCTACTTATAATTTTTTTAAAGTAAAAACACGCCACAACTCTTGCAGAGCAGCGTCATTTTCCCGCCATAGATCTGGACTAGGCAACACAAGTAAACACGTTGTGGAGTTTGATGTACATGTATCATTTGCAGTGCGAACAGTATGAACACTGATCGATTTCACTTGTCCATAGCACAGCAAGACACCGCAGAAATGCACTGTCAATCAAATCTTTTGAAATGCAGCTTTCTAGTCTGTGGTTGTCTTCAAGTACATTTGACGTGAGAGCACATTGGGTGCGCTTTTCACTGTGACACCCCACTGTACGGCAGGACTGTGTAATGGGCGTGCCAGAATAACGGTAATACGATACACGATGAGACTTGAATAAATTCGGGCCACCCAGGTTGAAAGGGGATGCTTTCCAATGTGACATGTAATTAGAGCCTCCCTTTCTTGAAATATAGACCACATGCTGGGACAGCCTGCATAATGTTGAATGTCTCAATCCCTAGAAATAACACCACAATGCATGCTCACAAAGGGCCCTTTATCTTCGTCAAAGTTTGTGCTCACTGCCAACTTGTACTTCGTTCTTTTCCTACGTAGCCATACGAAAACTTTTTCACTCTCTATGCGTGAAAATTCGCACCCAAACAACTTTTTGCCCCCAAAAGGTATATAACATTGAAATTAAAGCAGCACAAATAAGACCAGTTCATTATTATATTTAATAATATATACAGTTCCCCATGGCAACTATTTTAGATGTTGACGAGAGACATTTCCAAATTAAAAAAAAATGGTTATCCTAAAGTTTGATTGTCAGAAACACAAGGGCTGAGGGGCCATGGTGCGTTAGATGGAATAGAAGCCCAAAGAATGGGCCAGAACAAAACCGATCAAATTGGATGTGAAGAGAAAAGATGTTAAGTTTTTGCATAACAAAGTACCCAGTTGACTTTTGCTTTTCTTCGTCGTGCGCCGTAATCTGACATGTCACCGTTGTATGACAAGGGGCGGTGCTCCAATTAGCGATAAAATTTATTTTCAAAACTTCGCAATATTTGTGGTTAACTCGGCCAAGCCTCGGGGGAGGGGGCTTTGCTACTGGGCTTTAACCTCATAAAGAACATCAATGGTTCTTTGAAGTTCAGTACACATTTGTGTTAACCCCATCGTGACCTTTTGGTCGAAGTATTTGCTTCACAGGTTATTTACGAAACTGTAATATCAACTCTGTTATCCCTGTTCAGGCGAACTTGACTTGTATGATGAAAAGGAAAATACCGATTTACCGTCATCATTAAGCGCAAAAGTAGAATTTGAAAGTATATGATGATGGCATGGCTTTGAAATACTTTTTGAAATCCCATGGTTCTCTCGCGTATTGACTTTTCTCTTCCCTTGGATTGGTTTTAGCAAGTCACTTTGCTTCAAACTGTTGACTCGCCGGCGAAAATTTGACTGCATTTTTGTGATAGTTGTTTATATGAGTTGCGCCTAAAAGCATCCACCTTCTTGCTATCCCAACTTCTTGTGTGGTCTACTTCTTTCTGCAGTGACGTTACTTAGCAACTAATGAGAACTCGTGTTACATGAGTCATTTGGTCGTCATTTAACCAATCAGAATAGGTAAAATTGACCCCTCAGTGGGGCCGTTTGACAGGAGGGGCGGGGCTAAACATAATGTATTCACCGCTTTCTGCTTCTATTCATTTGCTAGCGTATTCAGTGAAAGTTCCACACAGGACTCATACGTAGTGATCGTAGTTCGGACTTGAACACCTATCCAATCGAACATTTGGATACGATTTTGTGAATCGCTGGGTACTTCCAGCGAATCTTTAAGAGGTACAGCAACTCCATGGACAGTATCTTCGTCGAATTTTGAGATTTGGTGGCGAATTCAGTCAGGCAACGTGGGCGTCCCCCAGGCACAGTGACAGTGCACTGTGTGTGTGTGTATGTTGATCATGGCTGCGGACTAACTTCCAATGTGTTCAATTGCAGGATGAAGAGACGCGGTTAAACTCCAAAAATTCCTTTATGGCGGATACAAACGACGATCTGCTAACTAGGACGAGCTGGTGTAACGCCAGACATGCACAAAGAGAAATAAAACGGGTTAGTATAATACTATTTCATGGTGAAACGGCGTTGTGTTCGCCGAGCTTCGACGGTTATGTAGCTCCTGTCACATGCAACGTGGGACGTGTAACATAGCATTGCATATGTGTTTACATTTGGTGTTTGACTACTACTGGGCGGTGGAATTGAACTCAGCATAATATATCTTTGTAGTATGAACTTCCAAAACGAACTATATAATAACTTTGATAATTCTACAATCAAAGGAATAAGTAATGTCGTGTATATTTCAACGGAATAATAATCGATGTGCACGTTACTGTCGGCGGAAATGAATGAAATTTACCCATGTCAAAAGTCAAATCACTCTCATTCGAGTCATTGTGATTGCTTGCGTTGTGTTATGAGTTCCATCCCTCCTATTTACCTCATAGCTTCAGCCGACCTTTTTGAAAATCAAGGAAGGAATCATAGTAGTAGACTAACATGTCCAAATATCGTAACATGTGTCGTTTTCAAGTGATTTATTCAGAGAATTAAACTTTGAAAACAAGGTCACAATACTGTGAAAACACTTCATCAGATGCCCAGCTTGCGTCAAGTTGACCTGGTCAAACTCTCACCAACGACACGTTGGGTTTTTAATGGAAAATTTCTCTCTAAATCACAATAAGTAAAATTCGTGTGAACCCAATATCAAGGCGAAAAATTGAAATGAGAGCCATCCCCTTTCAACCATCAGCTGAGGGGGAATCCACTGCGAATGTCACAATTTTGATCCCCGTGTTGGTGGTCCCGCACTCTAAAGCGGATATTTGGCAGTATGTGTGTAATGATCGCAGTGGCATCACGCAAGGCGCATGTCCCCTGTTTGGCCTTTCTCTGAGAAAATTGTTTACGTCCAACTTACCGTATTTACGATATTAACAAAATTGTTTTTATTTGTATTCCCCGAAAAATAGGGACGAGCACACGGGAATAAAGCAGCACTATGGCTCAGGGTGCGGATACAATCATGTTTATTTCAAATCGGCTGCAGTGTACAGCTTCACTACGGGAAAGTGTTAATCATGGGAATGCTTATACTCGCGTGTCTTGTCGTCGGACTCAAGTTTGCTGTCGTGGAAACAAATGTGGAAAAACTTTGGGTAGAAGGTAAGTTTGAATAGTTTACCAAATACAATTATCAGTGCTATTGTAGTACTCACAGCGGTACGTGCAATTAGCATTAGGTGTTCCAACTGTCTGGCAACAGCATTGTGTGAACGTGCGAACAATGTCAGACTTGCCATCGTCCGGTGTCGACAGAGTATAACGTGTGAATTAGTTCGGTTTGAGGAAGTTGTCAGACATTATAAATTAACTGAAGAATAGTTTTAATTACTTGAGAATCGGTTATTTAGTTGAAATCCTCATTGCCGGTATTCGAAGTCAGTGAAATTTATCCGGCCGCCATTTTGATTGTGACCCTGGATCAGCTAATTTTGACTCAGCTCTGTGTGTGGTCTGCCTGCTATTGGAAAGTTTTCAAGTAAAATGGCAGTAAGTATGCCGATTGTTAACCGCAGCTCGGGGATGCCCTTCGAATCGCAGAGGTTACCCCGATGTTTAAATTTTGTACCGTGTGTTCGTAGGCCACCCTGACTAACAGCGTAAAGAGTGATCCGTGGAAGTTCTGGCTTGTTTTGTTGAATTCCTTTGTGGGACGCGGTGTTGAAGGAACTGTGTTACATAAATCACGGCTATATAGGGTTAGCGCTAGAAATCGGAAATGTCTTTTTCTTTTTTTTAAATCAAAAATTTAATTCCTCCACTTTTAAGATTAACAATGGAACTTTATAATCATAAATACAAAATTACTGACATTGGAGATACATTTTAGGATGGGTGAATGGACAAAGCAGTATAAATAAACACATTGATGAACAAATAAACAAGGAAAATTTTTGAAATGAAATTGTATTTATACACAGTGTAGGAATTAATGAAATGAGATGGAATGATGATGGTTGTAATGTGTTTATGAAACGACCAGTGGTAAAAAGGGTTTGGAGTGGTAGCAATAAGGAGTGAATTAACAACCCAGATTCACAATGAAATTTCAAATTCATGAGTGTACATAATGACACTTGAACACTAACTAGGTGAGATGTATGAATTGAGTGAGCCTCCACTTTGACGAGCAATGTGTAGTAGCAAGGCAAATATATTGTAGTGACTTGTATTAGAGTGCTAAAACTCTTACTGGGAGACATAGTGGTAATGTTTACTTTTAACACTGATGGTATGTGGAGCATTTCTCTTCTGCCAATTTGGTGTGACTGCATCAGTTTGTTGATTATCAAGTGGTTTTTTTTTTTTTTTATACATTTTCAAATACTGTGATCTCTTACAAGACTGTAGCTAAATCTTTGAGACCCTGAGACTGAACTTTGCAGTCAAGGGTAGAATAGATGTAGCCCCTAAAGAAACCAGAAGGCAAATATTCAAAATGGCTGCCTAGATTTGGTACACACATAGGGAAAGTCATTGTGTTTGTTGGAGTGTATGTTGTTGCTTTTGTCTGCACAATGGTGTGCATTTTTTGCAACATTTTTTGTTACCGACTGAAAGGATGCATGCATTCCACTTAGCTAACTGTAATGGCTGTTAAAATTTTTGAAACGGTCGTGCCAATGTTGAAAAGAGAGGGTATTCCATGTGAGGCAAGGTGATCCCACTGCATAGGGGATAAATTCAGTAGTTGGGTACTGACTGCTGTTAGCATTGTTGGTATTATATTACCTAACTGTTTTTACATAGCTAGAGTAAGGTATCGCTACTGCATCTTTTTTGTTTGTATCGGGTACAGTTAGAATTCTGCTTTGCTGTTGCCTTTTTTGTCCTCCCAGAATAGGTATTTGAATGGAATATCAACCAGTTGTATTCATTCCTTTGGCTGCTTTCAATAGCCCCTGTTAAAGGAAACTTTGGAAAGTGTTTTGAAAAGTGCTTGTTGGACATTCTTTTGAGCAGCATCAATCGATGGGTCAACCCCCTTGTGCTTATTCCGCGCACCTCATGAATGGGGTGATGGTGATGGTACCATGTTACCTGGTGTCCAAGTAAGGTTTTCTCATTGTGAGATCTGTCATGTCAAACTGTAGAGTGACAAGGCCTAAGTGAAAAGGTAGCTGAGATGTACCCGAGTCAGTGTTTGAACATGCAAGTCAAGATTCACTCTGCCCAAATTCTTGAAATCAAGTATCAACATTAACCAACTTACTTCCATCTCAAGTGAAATCTGACTTCTTTATCTTAATCACAGTATAGCACTTTGCCACTGAGAGGATTGGTATTTTCTATAAAAGTGTCGGCTAAATAAGCAGATGAGTTTATAAAATAACAATCATGGAAGGTCAAGTCATATCATTATTAATGTAGTATTTTCACATTTTATCGATGAGAAAGGTTATGATGAATGCCAAAATTGATAACATAAATGCAAATTGTTAGTTGTGAGTTTTGATAATTCTCACAGATTAACTTCCTTCGAGTGCATTCAGATCAGAATAAAAGTGACTTATCTAAAATTAGATAATACAGTAAAATTGAATATATTGATTGTAGTTTGACTATTGCAGTGCTTGTCAAAAATAATTATAGAGTGACATTATGATTGTGGTCATTTGAACATTTATGTAACGTAATGCAGCTAGAGTTATTAATCATCTGAACAATTTCAAAACATGTTCCGAAACTGTAATCAAAACAAGTACCATAAACTTAAAGGAGTTTATTTCACTGAAGAGTGTGTGATTAAGTTTTGTGTTCATACATTATCTATCAAGTCGCAAAACTGAATTTGTAACCAAAGAATTAAAAAGGGAAGACTACAACACAGATTTTATTTTTAATGCAATGAAATTTGTTGTAAATTACAAACGAATGTTCATCTCAGTGTAATGAAATTGGCAGGGGTCAATCATTGTAGTATTTGTTTCATCTTTTTTAAAGAGCTAGAAAAAAAATAGATTTATCAACCTTTTGATTTTAGTTTTGACCCAAGTTATTTAATACTATTTAATACTTAAAATAAGGAAATGCAATAGGAAGGAAGTTAATAGCAGTGTATTCCTTGCACCAGTAGTAAATCCGAGTAATATTAACTTGCAAGTAACTGCGATATTCATCATTTTGGTATAAATTTGACAGTTGACTAGCGGCTCATTATGAGGTACAGATATGGCTGCATTTGAAGAGATGACTTCAGTACCATTACAGCAGAACAATCAGATTATGTAAATTTAACCGCAAGCGATAAAAAAATGTCATGAGTCCCTTTATTGAAAACAAAACCTAGGTAATGATTGTCATGTAATGGAGGGGGATGGATAATCACTTCAGAGAGCTTCTCTAGGACTTGACAATAAATAGTACCTGTAGAGTTATGTTTTAAACTGGACTTTTGACATGAATCTATGTGAAGTAGGGGAGCTTGTATTTAAATAATGCCACTTGTTAACTTTAGTTGTTGTCTTTTTCTTTTCTTTTCTTTTTCATCTTTTTAAAGACAGAGTCTTGGTTTAATTTAATATAAACCTTTTAGATTTTCATCATGAAAATATCAAATTGTCAACATTTTAGTCAGAATTAAGATTCACTGCTCTCTTGAAGTAGAAACAGGCTGGTTTTTGTGCATTTATTTACCCTTTTAATAGTCTGATAAATGTTTGGCAATTATTCATCAGAAGCATTTTGATTGAAAGAATATAATTGCTGGGTTGGTTTTTGTTGATGAATAAGTAACTAGTTGCTTTGGATGGAGAGTGAAAAAATAGTTGACATTTCATGATAAAGCTAGTATGTAGGTTTGCAAAGAGTTGAAGTAGGTCTGGGATATCTGACTTTGTTTTCTGATATGCTGAATTGTCTTGGGAAGAAACGTTCCTTGGTTCAGTTTGATATATGAGTAACATTGCCTTGTCCTATACAGTGTCTGATATACACATTTTACACAAGCATGCGACTGTTGGAATGTACAGCTTTCTTTATGAGGAGCGCCAGATTGAATATAGGAAATTTTGTTCAGACACCATTTTAGCACACCCTCAGTGGAAATAAAAAAAAAGGAAAAGGAAAATTACGAGACATTTGAAGACGAACGTTTATTTTTCCAACTCTGAACTGATGGTCTGAGAGCTGATTGCCGAGGGATGCTTTCTGTGTGCCAAATGGAAGGCAAACAAACGAGAGCAGAAAGGGCTCACTTGTGTTTAGAATAGCCTCACTGTGACATGTTTACTAGGATGGTTTGATGGCTGACAGTTGTGTAGATGCAAGGCATATGCACAGTGAATGCTAGGTGGAATGTCTTGTGTGTGTATATAGGCAGAAGCTGAACCAAACAAAAGCTGAGTAAATAGTGGCAAGAAAATGAGCCAATTTTGTTAAATACCTACATTTAGAGTTCAAACGGGAGTACTTTGTAACAAATGAAGGCATGTAACCTACATGTGTGTGTGTGTGTGGGGGGGGGGGGGGGGGTGGGTGGGTGTGGGTGTACACATGTACCTTGGCGCATACTACACATGTCTCCCTGCAATGTGAATTTCTTTTGTCTGAAACTTACAACTTTCAAACTGTCCTACTCAAATTTGGTCTGATGTCGCCAGGAAGGAAAGGCAAAAAAAGTAACTGTTGATAAGTCAGGATTGTCAGAAATGCATGAATGTATATATACTGAAGGCAATAGCATTTCTCCAAGTCAGTTTACTCTCACGTGTTGTATTACAGATGTAATAACGATCAAAAAAACATACCGGCACACGTTAGTGATAAAAGAACATTTCTGTATGTGATTCCGTATGTCTAAACTTATCGTATGTATGGGAAATGGAGTGATAAGAATATTATCAAATATGGTTGTACTAGCTACTGATTTTGCTTGCAAGCAGTCTCTTTGGTATTAAACTCACGGCCTGGCTTCTGACTTCTTATCAGAATTGTTGACCTGTTGTTGTATTGTGCTTCAACTGAAAATATTGAGTTTAAAACTGATGAAAGTGTCATGTAAAGGTACATTATAAATAAAATACAGGAATGAAGTTTAAGTAAACTTGACATAAAATTATTCATTCCAACTTTGTTGGATAAAATTCAATGGATGTCATTTTAAGACCAGTTGCTAAAGTGTGTTTTTTTACTGCCAACCCCCTTCTCCCCCTTTATTATAATGGAACAATCTGAAATTTAGGCGGAGATGAGGTATGTCCAGGGGTAGCACTGTATTTCTTTATTTTGAGTAATTCAAACCTTATTGGAGAAAAGTTGATGAAAACTAAATGGAAAAATATTTCTTGTGAAAAGTTTGTTTACTGGTCTTAAGATATACAAATGTTGGGGGTCAAAGGGACCTGATCATGCTGTTGACAGGGTCCGTGGTTTGTGTGGTTGGTTGGGTGGCAGCCGTATGCTAGTAAATAGGTATTGGGTGTATTTTGTTGCAATCAAGGGGCCAAACATAAATGATGCTGTGTGTGGAAAGTTTATTTTGATTTGACATTGCTGGCTCCAGAAAAGTCTACCATCACGTAAATAACACCGCCACATGTTTGCCAAGAGTTCTAAACTGGTTTCATGTGTGCAAAATCATAGCAAGGTAGAGAGTAAAGAGTCTTCAATACAGGGAATTTATGGTAACCAAGATCAAAGATCAATTTCGGTCCTTTTCACTTCTAAAATATATTCGCTGAAAATTTGCTTCAGAGGGAACATAGTTTTGAAGTTGGTAAACCTCAGTAAGTTAGACAGAAAGACAGAAGTAATGTAAATGTTAGTTTTCATAATGGATTTATTCATGGTTTGGAAGGGGAGGGGGGGGGAAGCTTGGCGAATATCACCTCGGGAACTCAGGTGGATTTCACAAAAAGACTTTAAAGTACAATGTGTTGACAGATGATAGAAGTATAGTCATATTATTAAAGGTAACTGTCAATACTATAGCGTGTAGATGTACATGTATACATATGGGTAACACACGATCATGTGAACTCAATATGCAATATTGAAAAATATATGACATCACTTTTAATTTTAACCTGCATGTACCTTCACTTTGAAATAGTCTTATTGATAAAAAAAAAAAACAAGTACTAAATTTCTAGTTTATAACCAGTTGGGGAGCAATAACAAATTTTCTTGCTTAGAATCTAAGTCTTGTCATGAATTAAGTATGCTGGGCTGATTAAAATCACAGTTCCAACATGTAAAACCCACTGGTTATGCAAATTAGCAATACAGATGTGGTATGCAAAGTACTCATCAATATGCAAACACCTCAGTCTGAGTTGGTCTGTGTGTGTGTGTGTGTGTGTGTGTGAATAATTACTGTAGACTTTAGTTTTTGATGATAGAGAATGATTATAAATAATTGATATTTATGTGTTTAAGAATTCAGATTGTTTTTCACATCTAATTTAAATTCATAAGAGAAAGTGGCCATCAAAATTGAACTGTTGTCAACTTGAAGCAGCCTGTGATAAGGTATAGTGAGAAAGTATAAAGAGTGTATATTTAAGTGTTTGATTAGTACCCATCCATAAATTAAAAAGATTTCTGAAGTTCAGCTAATACCAAGAGTTGGCAGTAAAAGTTTTATTGCTTGTTAGGGACATGCTATGTATATGTTCACTCTCTATAAAGAAAGCGTGGCGGGTCAAGTCATTAAAAAAGTATATCAGTGGTTTTGTCAAACTCACAGGCTTGTAAGGTAGTGTTCTGCAGTATACGGCAAGATGAATACCATTGAAGGTCTGGAATTGCTTCATTTCCAAAACTGATGTGGTAGTCTTCATTGCCTTCCAGAAAGATGAAATAGTTATTCTTACATTGACTGCACCTTTGATAGTAAACAACATTGCCATGGAAACGGTTCTTTACTTCGATGACAAGAAAGAGAAAAGTTCAAAGAAACAAATTGACTTTGTTTTCAACTGATACTGAAATTTAATCAATGGAAGATGTTGAGTTTAAGTTGGTCTGAAAACTCATAAAAATTAATGTGCTGGACAGGTGTATTAGACATCATTAATTGAAAACAGGCCACACTTGAATCCACAGAGCCAATCAGGATTAATGTAAGAGAGTGTGTATTGACCACATGTAATAGTGATGATGATTGGATGGTATTTCATGTAAAAATGTTATACACAGTGACACTATATAACACAATTTCCATTTGAAATAGAATTCTTTAGGGAGTTAGAAATTTTGAATTAATTTTCTGTGGAATTGCAAAACCATACCAGACTGGACCATCCTGATAATTTAAGAAACATAATTATGCTGTTGTAATAGCAATGAAATACCCCAAATTGTGTCTTATATAGATATTAATTGTTACACAAGATATGCAGTCAGATTATGACATACTTTGAAAATGCAAGGCATTCTGGCAGAACATACAACACCCATTGATAACAAGAGACATTTGTTCAAACTGCACAAGGCATTCAAACACAAGATATGCAGTCAGATTATGACATACTTTGAAAATGCAAGGCATTCTGGCAGAACATACAACACCCATTGATAACAAGAGACATTTGTTCAAACTGCACAAGGCATTCAATCAAAATATGACATACATTGTACATTTCTGCGATGCCATCTCTATTTGAACTGTGCACAAGACATTCAGTCAAAACATGACATACATACATCTCTGTGATGTCACCTCTATTCAAAGTGTGCACAGTACCAAAACCAGTCAAGACAAGATAAAGATCCAATGACAGTGCTATGGGCAAGGCAATTGAGTCACTGGACAGACAGTGCAAGGCCTGACTTATTCACATGGTTAGTTAGTATTGGTTCTCCTGCTGTGTGTGGTTGGCTTTGTTTTCACATTTATGACTACTTTTATGACCACCATTACCAATGTTGTCTGTGATCAGTCACAAAGTATGATTGTGTTCCCAAGGTGAAGGTATCAAGTGCAACAGTTAAGACTATTCTAAATATTTTCCCAGGAAATTTAATAACTCTTTGATTATTTTTGCAGTACACTTGATTAATCTTGAATTATTCACAGTAGATATTGTGTAGTTGTCCTCACATTGAACATTATCACTGTGCATGATTATGTTTCTCATTGATTTAATTTTTTACAACATTTAGATTATTTTTAACAGTATGATAATGTTGTTATACACAAAGTTTATTTGAACAAAAAGAACTGATTCTCAAACCATCTCTTTTTCTTCATAATTTTCCATTTATCTAAAAAGATATTTTTGTATGGATACCATACTCTGTATTTTAAATGTGAATAAGAAGTTTAACTTAAACTGGACAGTTTGTGTTTGCAATCAGAGAGAAAAAACTCAGTCAGTCAGTCAGTCAGTCAGTCAGGACTTGTCAAATATTTTGGTCAATAGGAGGACATTATGTATATACTTTCACTATGTGTTGAAATATTTATGGAATTTCTGACAATTTTACTAAGCAAACTATGATTGTCTTGTGAGAAAAATCACATGGATACTAAGAAGAGAAGAGAATCAAAATGAAAATGTCATGTCAATGAAAAGAATTGCACCTCTGCTTTCGGTATGTTCAGTGTTAAAACAAACAAGTGACATTAAATGGGTGAAACTTGACGTAAATATTCACTGGTCCTGTCAGTGCCTATTATAAACTCAGTGCTTTATCGGTGGAGTTTATCTGTATGGCGGTAATCAAGGCAAACGCTATCAGAGAGTTGCCCCAATTTTAGCAGGCTGGATATGTAGAATCCAAGGACACGAAAAGTGTAGAGGAAACAGCTTATCACTTGGCGGTAACTTTTCCATAGTTGCATTACGATTTTATACGTGTACTACACAGAGAGAAAGTAGCTAGATTGACTTGCAATGTAGTCCACAGAATTAACAGTGGATGAATTCGTTTTTTTTTCAAATTGACTACATTTGTTAGTCATTGTCTAATACACATGGAATAGAGATGAGAAAGAACCTTCTTTATCAGTATTTGTGAACTCCTTTCCCACCAAGTTCACAAGGTCATATTGGAGCAGCGAAGCCCCGTCAGTCTCTCTAATATTCAGACTAACACATGCATTAAACTAAATCTCAAAAGCCGTGTCATATTGATTTATGAACAATTTATATGTTTTTAGCTCAACATTAACAAATCCAAAATGTTACATGATAAGAACTAAAACATTTAGTAAATTGTTTGGTTCCAGTTACCCAACCCCACCTAGTTTTTCACTGCCGACCCTTAACTTTTTTTTTACGTATTTGAGAACAAATATTTTAAAAAAGTCTCATGAGAAATATTGGATGCGGAAACTGACATCAACTTCAAAAAGACAATATGAAACTGTTCTTCCCAACTGTACTGACTGTACATCTGATGGAAAGAAACAAACAACACAGAGACTATATGGAAAACAATGGAAAACTTAACTACCTGAACTAGACACTCACACATGAAAAAAAAAAAATCTACCTACCCTACCTATTCAAAAATTGCACATAATTTGAAATACAACTACTGTTTTTGCTTTACTGAAAATTTGAGTTAATATATTCATGACAAATGAACATTTCTACTCGTATTCAAAATGTTCTTTTGAAGCCAATGCCCAATTATATAATTAATTTGTTATTTGATTTGATGATTTTAATCACAAGATGAAGCTAGCCTGTATTAAAAAGGTCAAAAGTTTTATATCATGATTTGGTGAATAACTTACTGAAGAAGTTACAGGAATGGCAGGCCTAAATTACCATTTGTAATTGCAGTCAACAACCACTGTTCTGTGTCATCTGTAAACAATAACATGACCTTCCACCCAATTAAAATAAAAAAAAAGCATCCAAATATTTGAGATCATAAGAATACAAAATGAAATCATTCATATTTTGATGATTTTACAAAGTATTGCAGATAACCCTGCATAATTTGATATTCAGGTTTAGACGTTTGTAGCACAATTGTATTATTTTCTGACTTTATACACTGTCATCTAGTATATTGACAAGCTGGGGTGTTAAAAAGAGTATGAGAGCCGTAGGTCCATTTAGTGGCATACCTCCCATGCTGTAGACCAGATTGAAAGGGGTTGGTGGTGAGCCAATATACCCTTGGGCCATGGTCATTGTATGGCACTCTGACTGACGCATATCGGTGTTTGTTTAGGGAAGACTTCCTACATGTATCTCATCCTTCCTCTAAATGAAGGGAAGACTTCCTATCTTATCCTTACTCTAAATGATGGGAGGGCTTGACATTGATTTTTGTCAATCCCTAGGTGAAAGGGAGGGAGGGAAGGGAGCTTATCCTTCTGCATTGAAGGGAGGGCTTTGCAACAGTTACCAGATAAAGGATGGGAGGCAGTTAATGACTTCAATGAAATATTTGCAAATGTTCAGATATATAATATTTTACTGTTAATATGTGAAGGGGTGTTGAGGAGAGTAAGGTGGGGGGCAGTATGAAGTTTGAGTTGGTTTCATTTCCATGATTTTATACTAGATATAGATATAACCACAACATTTGGGGTAATTTGAGTTAAGACAATGTGTACCAGTACTTCTCCCTTCATGCATATATCTCAATATACAGATGAAATCACGAGCTTCATTGAGGCCATTTCATATGATAGATTTAGTAGTCTGACCTATAGTATATTTCTCCATAGTCCAGTATAAACAGAGCTACAGAAAAACAGAATATAGTCTTTCATAGAATACAAACAAGGAATTTTCTCTAGTGCATTGGATAAAAAACACCACTAATATTCTCGCTGGACTTTGTAGAGGCTGTTTTTAAAGGTCGAATAACTTTTTTTCTCCATATAATATTTATCAAAGATTTTGTTTAAAAGGTTTGCGGAAATTGTTCATCATGCTCGACATCCAAAATGATTATTTTCTGGAGAATTTCAAACAGAAAAAACTTAACTGCTGAAGAATTATTTTCACAAATATGAAATGATATTTTACTCAATATGCACTACCTTGATGATTCAATCCTCTTCAATATATACAGTACACACACACACACACACACACACACACACACACAAAAAAAACAAAAAAACTTGCACACACACACACACCAAAAAACAACAACTTGCACACACACACACACACACACACACACACACACACAAAAAAAACCCCACAACTTGCACACACACACACACACACACACACACACACACACACACACACACACACACACACATCCATATTAATTATCTTTTGGTGCATCACTACACAACAGCAATATTGGAGTCATGGCATATGTTAATATCACTGATATTGTGACATGGTTTGTCACCCATTTCCAATTGTCAGGCATGCCTAGATGTCCACGGCTCTCAGACCCATTTCACTCTGAGTGCCAGGCTTGTTTCGTAAAACAAACAAATACTAAGTCACTTTTACTCTCACAGCTTTTATCTCTCATCTTCACATTTTCTCTGGCATGCAAGTATTTTAGTGTGTTTATTTCCATCTCGTCTGTCATTGGTCAATATAATGTAATCATAATTCCAGTTGCTACCACTTTTTTACAGGTATTGACACCTCCATATAGAGGGGCACATTTCTTGTCATGATCAGAATTGAGAAAATGGTTTGTTGTATTCAAGTTGTTTGAAAATGGAAAAAAAAATATTTGAACAATACAGTTCCAAAATAGAGAGGTTTGAAAAATCGGGAGGGGGGGGGGGGATGAGGGGAGATTATGTAGTATACTTTGGTGTTTTAATAGCACTTTCTGTTTTAGAATGATACATGCACAGTTTCAGTCTGGTAGTAGAAGTGAGAACTGACAAGTTATGTTTTTGTGTTTTCATTTCAGTTGGAGGAAGATTAGAGAAAGAACTAGACTACACAACACAGACCTTAGGTGTCGGAGAAGGCTCCACAAACCAGATTCTTATACAGACCCCTCAACAAGAAGGGTCCAACATTTTAACTCAAGAAGCATTAACCATTCATTTACAGTCTGCTCTTGTAGCAACCTTTATAGAAGTAGATATGTTTGGAATGTGAGTTCCTTTTCTTCTCATGACTTCATTTAAAAGTTAAATGGTCTCTGCCACTGTTATCTACAAGTACACTCTGCCATTCAGGCCTTTACTTCTATTTACAAGTATACACTACACTCTATTCAGCTACATTTGTATGCGTTCACTTCCAACCATTGCATGTATCCACCACACAACACTGTTCAGCTATGCATTCACATCCAACCATCGCCACTACACCATTCAGGTATGCATTCATTTCCAACCGTCGCCACTACACAATTCAGGTATGCATTCACTTCCAACCATCGCCACAACACCGTTCAGGTACATGTATGCATTCACATCCAACCATCGCCACTACACAATTCAGGTACATGTATGCATTCACTTCCAACCATCACCACTACACAATTCAGGTACATGTATGCATTCACTTCCAACCATCACCACTACACAATTCAGGTACATGTATGCATTCACTTCCAACCATCGCCACTACACAATTCAGGTACATGTATGCATTCACTTCCAACCATCACTACTACACAATTCAGGTACATGTATGCATTCACTTCCAACCATCACCACTACACAATTCAGGTACATGTATGCATTCACTTCCAACCATCACCACTACACCGTTCAGGTACATGTATGCATTCACATCCAACCATCACCACTACACAATTCAGGTGCACATCCATTCATAAATGTTGTAGTCTATTAATATTTAGAAATAAAGTGATGTGCTTCTCAAAGTTGACTTATAAACTGTTCTCTTGTGACAAAAATGTCAAATTTTCTTATTTACATATGAGTAGCTACACAGATATTAGAAAGAAGGTTTCAAGACTAAATATTAGGTTGCCATAGCAACAGTGATAACTTTGATGATAAGTTATTCTTATACAGTTTTTGATATGATATAATAAACAGAAGGAATATGATTTAACAAATATGTTGATTTTTTTCTTTTTTGTTTGTTTGTATTTTTGTTTTGATAGAACATGGGATTTTGAAGATGTGTGTTACAAACCCAGCTTCCCAAGTTATGAAGACAGGCTCATAGATATTGTAAGTTTTCCTTGTTTTATTTTTACGAAAGCAGGTGTATTACATTAAAAACTTATATTATTAGAAATTTAATGAAAACAGTAGAAAAGAAAGATGATCTATGTACGAAGTGAGTGACCAAGCTACCGTCATGTTATCAAATACCAGTGATAATGAATGTGTCATTTTCCGAGATCTTCAGTTTGTAAAATTATATTTTATTGTTTCTTCTCTATTATTTTTCAGATGTTAGAGGGCATAGTACCCTGTATTTTTATTACACCATTAGACTGTTTTTGGGAAGGGGCAAAACTACTAGGTCCCAAAACACCACTTCCCCTCCCTTTGTAAGTATATACATTTATATTCTCCTTAGTTACATTAGCTATGTATTCACACAAAATGTGAATAGATATACATTTGTATATATAATCCATGTTTTAACACAAAATATAAATAGATTTGAAGGCAATACTTGAATTTGATTCACAGATCTAGAAAAGTCAACCAATGGATGTACTTCAGTGTTTATTAAGTGTGGTCAAATCCACCAGATCTAGAATTGAGAAAAGTCTACCAAGCAGCTTACATCGTTACAAATGGTGCATGGTTCACATTTGATGAAACAAAGTTGGGTGAAACTCAACAGAGGTTATCACCACTCTTTTACACATGGTCTTCTTCTACAATAAACGAAGGCACTGTGAAAATGTAACTGTTTATTGCTTTTGTAAACACTCGCAAGGAATCCTGGCATGATAGAATGTCTTCTCAGGCCACCCAGCTGTTTTAGGGGACCCAATTGCCATGTTCAGCTGAAACTTTTACTACTTTAAGTGCTTTTACTACTGGCGTGGTCACCTGACTCCCCCAAAAAGTGAATTCTATCCTTGTACAGTCTCATTTTGGTTACGCAACATCAAAATACATTTGTAATTTTGTAGTTTAGGATCAAATTCAGACATTGATTCTTAAAATTGAAATTGTGATTCCATTTGTGATAATGACTGACTGAATTCAATAAATTCCACCCTAACACATACAAAGAGAATGTTTGATACTGAATCTACAAGTCAAGTTGAGACAGTTGAGGATTCTCCAAGAAATTTTATCGCAAGAAATCCATCTCCTTCTAATTATGTTATTTTTCTTTGAACAAATATGAGGCTTTGTAAAAGCTTCTAAGCCACCATAAGGTTTTCAAAATATTGAGTTAAGAATGTACATTTCTTGATGTAATTACACGGCCACCCAACGTTTGTTGGTGCTTGATGTTGTGACAGCACTTTGCTAAGGGTGGACCTGGGATGCTAGTATTTGTCACTTTCTAATGATGTTTATTTTATAATTATTTCTCTTCTCCAGTGAGATGGAGCCTATAAAATGGACTAACTTAGATCCCATGGATCTGGTGGAGGAATTAAGACACGAAATTAATGCCATGACAGATTTTGATTCCTTGGTTGACATTCTTGATAAAGTGAGTACATTTGGATTCTCATTCATAGCTCTCTTTCTCTTTCTCTCTCTCTCTCTCTCTCTCTCTCTCTCTCTCTCTCTCTCTCTCTCTCTCTCTCTCTCTCTCTCTCTCTCTCTCTCTCTCTCTCTCTTTCGCAAATTTTGTCATCTTTATAATTATGTACATTGAATTGCAAATTTAGTGATCATATACTAAAAAAGAAAACCATTTGATTGAAGGAGTTAATCCATTGGGAATAGATAACACTTGATAGTGATGGAGAAATTGCTTAGAAATAGGATATGTCTTGGATTGAGTTGTAATGATTAGATATGCAGAGTAGTACCCCACACCTTTATTTTAGGAATTTAGAGTCCAAATTTTAACTGTTTCATCTTAATCACACAAAATTGGTGGGTATTAAGAACTGAGAACAATAGCGGAGGCACAATTAACTACTGCAATCGTGGCTCTTTCTTCCTGGCTTGTTGAGCAAGCAGTAATTTTGACATGCATTTGGTAGAAAGTGTCCATTGAATACACATGGAATCACTGTAGAGCAAAATACAGTCTACTCTGTTACACTTCACTAGTCACTCATGAATGGGCCTTACTGCAGTCAAAGGGATAGGTCTTGAAAATGGTAAAAACACCAACACAAGATTTGCCCCTTCTGGGCCAAATTGAATAGTGGGTCAATTGTGCCTTGTACAAGCAGTTTAACTGTGCACATTAAGTATCTATTACGTCACACACTCAATGTGTACATTATAATGTGAAGTCCTTGATTTTGAATCTTTCAATTTCACCGTGAAGATCGATAGTATATCAAGGAAAGGCTGTGCTATTGTAGTTGTACTTAAAATGAATACTTATTGGCCATAATTTATTGCCCCTTCATTATTTAAATTGAGTTCTTTCATTCTTTACCTAGGCCGGCATTGGTCATGCTTATCAGACTAAACCCTGTCTCAATCCCCAAGACCCAGATTGTCCTGACAAGTCCCCCAACAAATACACAGGCCAGGTAAGTTCTACCCCTCCTCATGTATAAATATCACCACCACAGTCTGTCACTATGTTTGTTTGTAATGCCACACTATCTATGGCTGTGTTTGTGGGTTTCTCTAACAACTTGACCATTATAATGACACGCAGCCAATTTGCATTTTTAGTTGTCAGTTGGCTTTGTTTTCTAAGAGGAAATTGGATTTCATTGTTCAGTTGTGAATTTCTTACATAATTTTAAAGTGATTCTGTGTCCTTTCTCTTTGTTGTCGTCGGTAACATGTTAATAAAAAATGTTGATTTGCCCTGTTTTATTGATAAGTGTTTACATGGTCGTAGTATGGTCTACTGACTGTATAGCTGACAGTGATAATGATGAAAAGACTGTTAATCAGATGAATCTCTTTGTAAAGCAAACTTAATTTGTATGCATACATACCCTCACTGAAGCGTTTCTCACTCAGAAGCGCCCCTCTACGTCCGCGTACATAACACATTGATACACCCCCAACCACAACTAACGCTTATGTTCTGTGTGTGGTCACTCATTCCTTGTAACCCCCACACCGAGTCAATAGCGAGGTGTGAAGCTCTCTACATGAATTTAAAAGGCTACTGTAAAAAGCTGCACTACTTAAAAGTGTCCGACAGCATTCACAAACTCCTTATCAGTAATTGCTATGTGCCAAGATACTACATATAGGTGTGTGGCTAACAAAGCATATATGTCCTTCATACTCAAAATCCTGCAGGGGGTTCCATTTACAAGATTCTTCTCTACATCAATATCCATTCATTCTAACAGATCTGCTAAACAACAAACAACACTTTGATTTTCCTGCCAGGCAGTAATATGCACAAATTGTATATTCTTGACCTCTTTGCATAACTTTTCCCTTCCATATTTTACAACCAAAATTATTAGTTTTTGGGAAAATATTTTGCAATATTTATTTCAATCTTCAACTCAACACTGAAGTGATGTTTTTTTTGTTGTTGCAAACTTTGGATAAATGTACCAGAACAGTTTCAAACTCAATAACTAGAATAGTTGTTCATATCCATGGAACTGTGCAGATTTTTCAGTAGTCTGCAGAAAATTGAAAGTGAGTTTATCGATGTTTTGGCTCTTGATTTAATGATGTATGATGTAATGTTGCAAAACAATCAAATCAATGGTGCAATGTGAGAAGCTAACTGATTTAATCATACTCTGATAATTCATCTTATACAGTGTATGTGTTCCACCCACTAATGAATTAACTTTCTCTTTGCTGTCAACACCAGTAAACGTCCTAGTACCTTAGTCAGGATTATTAGCAGGGACAGACAGGACAGGTATATAGTGTTTCTAGAAAATCTAAAGAGTAACTCGGCAGAGAGTTTCTTCAAGTCAAGTGGAAAAGAAATGAACATGTATAGTACGTTTTGTGACAGACAGCCAGACTGAAATCTTGTGAAAAGTAACTAAATCTTTGTTTGTTTTGTGTCTTTGGTGACACAGGTGCCAGATATTGGAGCAGAATTAACTGGTGGCTGTTCAGGGTTTGCTAGTAAGTACATGGAGTGGCCGGAAGAACTCATTGTTGGAGGAGTGCAAAAGAACCAAAGTGGCCATATTGTAAGGTAAGTTAAGTTAGCCTACCAAATATGTCTTGTAGTGGAATCCAATGCCTGTCTGGTCTGTTTTCTACAGTAGGTGTAATCAACACAAACGTGACTTTTTGTGTGCAATACCAGATGGGTAGATCATAGCTAACAATAGATGGAGGACAGCCATATTTTCTTTCTCTTTTGTCCGTTACAATACAAGTGAAATTCTTCAGTTCAAGTTGACTGATCACAGAGGTGGAAACAGTGATCAGTTTGTGTCTGTTCAAAGCAGTGAACTGTTCATACAGGAAATTGGATACTTCTAGACAAGATTACCGACACTTGAAAGCAAAGTGTATCTCTTTTTAGTAAACAACTCTCTTTTTTTCAAGCCATGTGAAATTTCAAAGAGAACAAATTTATAGATTTTTTTGACATTTTTATACATTTCCTATTTTTGATTAAAATGTACTTCCATTCATCAACTTCATGTACTTTCCTACTAACAAAGTAAACTTGTCTTGTGTAATTTTAAGAATTTTCCAAAATACAGGTAGGAGGAATATTAATGCTATAGCCTTTATAAAGTGTACTTTTGCATTGCTATACAAAATATTTGATTAACTCTCTGATACAAAAGCAATAAGTATTTGTTGACATATTTGTGTTACTGTTCATAGTTTAAAGACTTTCATCTAATCACTGATGCGATTCATATTCTTACTTACTTCAAAAATCAAAGCTCTAACTTTGGAATTTGTTAATTAATTAATTAATACTTCTAACAATCTTTACTTACAAAATCAAACTCTTTCTATCCTCTTGCTTCTGTAACAAATATATGCAGCCTGATTCAAGGTAACACTGTGTACATGTACATATCTGTGTCTCTAAAAATTGTATTTTGTTTGTAATTTGTGGTGAAGATCATACACTTATTCACTTGTCCCCAATTGCATGATCTTGTCATCTTTCCCATGGGACTAGCGGTACTAATAATATCTTAATAAGGGTGTTATCAGTTTCTAAAAAGTGTCCTATCTGACCACTGCCTTTCATTGCAACCACTTACGCACATACTGCTTGTAAAAGTAAAGATAACCCCAATAAATTTCACATTTCCCAACAAAGTTAATTTCAGATTTTTCAAGAATGACTCATCCATCAATGTTATAGTATAAATCTTGACAGCTGAGAGCTATGTATTTTAGTTTATGCTTTTGTTCTGTTATTTGGATGAAGTTCTTGGTATGTTCTTGTGTCATACACACATAAACCATCAATGTTATAACATAAAATTTGACAGTTTATCTTTCTTGGATGTTTTTTTCTTTGCTTGTTTTTGTGTCGTTCACACATCAACATACTGTAAAACCATCAATATTATAGCCTAAAACTTGACATCTGATATCTCTATGTGTTTTAGTTAAATGTTTCTTTGATGATTTTCTTGGTTTGTTCTTCTGTCGTACACACATAAGATGGCATATAAAGTGAAGATTATCATGTTCAAATAAGCAGTGACCATTGTTTTCAATTAAATCTCACAGAAATTGCTTACTTTTGGTTTAAAGTCACATCATATACTTTTCTAAGAAATTGCTTACTTTTGGTTTAAAGTCACATCATATACTTTTCTAAGAATTATTAACACATTGAGATTAAACAAATTTGTATTCCTTGGAGAAATGTGTGACTTTTTTTGGACTTCAAGTTGTACACAACACTGAAAGTAGGACAACCATACAAGCAATGCTGTTAGAGGGCTTATTTTGTAGCTTTTTCCTTTGGGAACACACAGGGAATTGATAAGGCCAAGGCTTCTAGCTCTGGACTTATTGTTAGGCTTAAGTGTTGCACAACCCAATCTGCAGTAATGAGGACTAAATGTAAGGAAATTAGACGCCATTTGGTTGCCCCTTCTATTCACTTCACTTTGAGCCTCTTTTGTTGGAATTTTAGATCAACAAGTATCTCCTCAACTGGCCAATTAGCAAGTCAGATTTGGGATTCGATTTGCGTCACCCTCTTTTGTTTTTATGGATGTTCCAAATGCTGAATGCCAGTTAGTTGTCTAGCTTCTCTCACCATAGAGGAGCATGTTTACTTTCATGTTTTGTTGGCTTTTTTAGGCCCGCAGTCTTTGCTTGCTTCACTGACTAAATAGAATAGTTAACCAGAAAACACAACTGTTGAATTCTCCCAAACATGGTTAACATGGTGCTAGTGGACTAAAAATTTGCCTTTAAAAACATTAGCATTTCAGGAGGAGGTGGAGGGATTATTAGCAATTCCTCCTGTAGAATAAACTAGGATGTGTATTCCTAACCTTTAGTATTGTTTTGAAAAAATGTTGAAAAGTGACAGTGAAATTGAAATTGAAAAAAAATATTTGCTGTAATGAGTGTGACTAGCGATGAGTATGACTAGCGATGATTATGACTAGCAATGAGTGTGACTAGCAATGAGTGTGACTAGCAATGAGTATGACTAGCGATGAGTGTGACTAACGATGAGTGTGACTAGCAATGAGTATGACTAGCGATGAGTGTGACTAGCGATGAGTGTGACTAGCGATGAGTGTGACTAGCAATGAGTATGACTAGCAATGAGTATGACTAGCGATGAGTGTGACTAGCGATGAGTGTGACTAGCGATGAGTGTGACTAGCGATGAGTGTGACTAGCAATGAGTGTGACTAGCGATGAGTGTGACTAGCGATGAGTGTGACTAGCGATGAGTGTGACTAGCAATGAGTGTGACTAGCAATGAGTATGACTAGCAATGAGTATGACTAGCGATGAGTGTGACTAGCAATGATTATGACTAGCAATGAGTGTGACTAGCAATGAGTGTGACTAGCGATGAGTGTGACTAGCGATGAGTATGACTAGCGATGCATATTGAATGTATTTATAGATGTGATAATTGTGAAGAGCCAGTTTTAGTAAACATTGATAAAAAAGAAGTAACTAGACACAGAAGTATCCTACTTGTCTTAATCCTGGTCATATAAAATGTAGAATTCATGTGATGTTTTTCAGTGTCTGTTAATTACATCCTAGAATTCTGCAGCTCATACAGATTGCACTATGTATGCATCAACTCATTGTACAATGATGGGTCAGTAAAACAAAATACTTTTAGTCATTGTTTAATAACATTCTGATTTTAATGTAAGTAATACAACCCATTCTGGTGAATGAAAAATTTATTTCATGTGTGGTTTCCTTTCCAGTGGTGAGGCTTTGCAGACTATAGTACAACTACGTGGCGAACAAAACATGTACCAGGCATGGAAGAATGATTACAAAGTGGATGCTATTGACTGGACACAAGATAAGGCAAGAGCCATCCTGGAAGAATGGCAGAGAAAATTTACAGAGGTAAGACATGTACACATTCTGTAGTTTGACCTCCATGGAGTTACATTTGACGTGGATGTACTTTTTGATGGGGGGGGGGGGGGGGGGGTGACAAGTGTACACATCCATCAGTTTGAATTCCATGGATTTATATTTTAATTGGATGCAGTTTTTATATGTGATGTATGGGGGTGGGGGTAGGGCGGTTGTAAATGATAAATACAGAAGTGACAAATGTATACATCATCAGTTTGAATTCCATAGAATTCCATTTGACTTGGATATAGACATGGGATTTGGCATATGATATACATGTATGGGGAGGGGGGTTGGGGTTGTAAATGACAACAGTGGCGATTAATTTATACATCCCAAAGTTTGAATTCCATGGAGTTACAGTTTACTTGGGCGTACGGTAAGTTTATTACTTCAAATGTTGGCAGTCTTTTCACAAAACTGAATTTATCATGAAATTCTTCAGAATTGTGAAATATATTTACAAAAGTCATAAGAAAAGACACACATAGTGGTAAAAGTCAGTACACAAAGACTAAGAACAATCCTACCCTACAGTCAGGCTCCATTCAATCTGATAAAATTGTATTGAACAATAAACAGCATAGTTCCTATTGATCTGTGCATGGAAGCTTGCATCTAAACAAGTGTATTCATTTAGTGCCAGTCCAGTTTACATGTAATTGTGCTAAATCTCTAGGGGGGGAAACGCTGTGTAACCTTTCACTACCTTAAAAACTAGGCATCCTTATTATGTGCATAAATTGGTATATTTAGCATTCAAGCAAGACAAATTCTGAGTTTAAAAAAAGGACAGATGTGGATGTTTTTCAGATTCCAAAGATTTGATTAGATCCTAGGTAGACAGGTAACAGTATTAAAGTACTGGGTTGTGCATGTTTATTGGTCAAGCTTAGTATATCTCAACTTTGTATAGCCTTTAGAAAGAGGCAAACACCAATTTGTAACGGAGAGATGGCTAAAAAAATGTGATTTTACATGTAATCATATTGAAACAACATGTATCATTATTATGTCTTTATATAGGCGATAGCAGAGCACAGCAATATTTCATCAGGGTACAATATTATTGGATTCTCTGAGACTGCTTTCAGTGATCTTCTTGAGGAGTTTTCACAGACCAGTGTTCCAAGAGTAGCAGCAGGTTATGTCATCATGGTAAGTAGTGTTCTGTCTAACTTACCACAATTTACTGACTTACCATGGCATCTCATCTAACTTACCAAAACACTGCTTGAACTTACAAAGACTTGACAAGGCATATCAACTAACTTACCAAGACACCTCACAAACTTACCAAGATGTTACTAACTTACCAAGATACCTCATATAACTTACCAAGACCTCAATAACTTACCAAGGCACAATCATCTAACTTACTATGACACCTCTAATTTACCATAACCGCACTAATTTTCCAAGACACCTCTCTCTAACTTACCAAGACCTGGCTAACTTACCAAGACACCTCATATTACTTACCATGACCTCATAGCATGGCCTTTGACCTTTTGTTATCATAATTCTTGCATTTATTTTTCAGTTGATTTATGCCTGCATAACAATGATGAAATTTTGTGATGGTGTGCAATCGCAAGGTGGAGTTGGCCTCGGTGGCGTTATACTGGTTGCATTGTCAGTCGTCGCAGGTCTGGCAGTGTGTGCCATGATTGGTATACAGTTCAATGCATCAACCACACAGGTATGTTTGTATAATTTGGAACAATTTAAAAAGTCAGTGTTTTTGTCGCTGTCTACTTTGTCAGACACATGAACATAGATAGTCAAACACTTGATTGTTAATTCACTCTGAAAAAGAGGATTTGTATTGATAGAGAGTTAATTTGATGTGAAATTTGCACATTCAAGTAAACCTTTGTACTTCTACTATAAAGCCATTTTGCTTGTACAGTTTTAGCCTTATATAACATCCCAAGTGGACACTACAATAAAGCGATCACAATGCAATAAAAGTAATCTACCTTTCAATCTACCGTTCCAATGTACCTCATTATAGTTCAAGAGTTCTATCTTCACTTTAACCTAGATTTCTAATTTCTGGTAATCAAAAACAATTTTCAGCCCAAATACGGTCATGTGCACACTTAAGACCAAATATGGTGATATACATAACTGTCAATCCAAACCAAATCATTTGTTTAAGTCTGCATAGATATAGATTATGCGTATAAAGCAATGACCAAATATGGACCTCGTTATAATATTAAGACCAAATATGGGCATGTTTATAAAGTTAAGATCAGATATGGCCATATCTGTAAGTCCAAAGATGGACACCTTTACCTGTAACTTGTAAGACCAGGTTTACTGATTTACTCAATTTATATCCTTGAATTTTAATTCCAACAATTTGTGAGAAAGTAGATATTACAGGAGATTAGATATTAAAACAAATTTAGAATATTTGAAGCAAGGTTTTCTAATGTGAATATGTTTTTGTTGATAGGTGCTACCTTTCCTGGCCCTTGGTATCGGTGTGGATGATATGTTTCTTCTCTCTCACTCATCTACCTCTCTTCCTCCAAATATCCCAGTAGCGGTAAGTACATCACAAATTCATCCATTTTATCAATAGACCTTTCAATTGAAAAGCGCCCTCTAGCTGTAAAGTTAGAGATGAATTACAAGGTGACTGCACTTTGTACTGAGATCCTAATGTTGGACATTTGGAATTAATGTACTAGTATTTAAACAGTGTGTTGAGAGATATATGTATTGGTGAAGCTTAGAATTACGTAGCTGAGCTGTCTTACATTCAGTTATCATTTGAGCACAGAGTTCATTGGAAAGGTCTATCCAAACTACTCGAGGTCAAAGGTCATTGTTTATTCTGTTTTCTGTGTTTTCAATATCTTTAGAAGTGTTAGCATTGACGTATTACCAAATGATACTCTGGTATATGGCAAAGAGTGAAAGTCAAACTATCGATACATGTACAGGAGATCTTTGTCCTTTATATTTTACTTGACACATAAATTCATTTAACAATGCACAAGTTAAATTGCCTTAATTATTATGATATAACATATATGACTTCTGAAAAACAAGTCGCGGGTTGTAGGTGAAAAATAAGAAACTGTATATTTAAAAGTGAGATTGATTGAATGATTGATTTGATTAATTGATGATTCTTGGCCATGGCTACAACTGAAATTTAGTTGTACATATTATATTATTTCGTAAATTGACTAGAAATTGTATGTGTATCAGTTTTCACTGTTCCATTGCTGTTTATTGTGCTTTGTGTCATTTTTTGTTATGTTTCTTATTTGTGATAGTTCCTATGGCAACGTGTAATGTTGTATATATACACCTACAAGTATCTAGTATGTTTGTTAGTCACTAAGGGATACAAACTTGACTAGCTTTGCTATTTCTTGATCCCTTCCGTCATGTATTCTGTATGTGTATCTATTTTAAGGTTAATTTTTATTATATTGGTGAATAAACATTATTATTAGTATTACATATATGGGAACTCCCCTGTAACAATCAGACCCTTTCCCAATGATTCTGATAAGTCTGAAGTTCAAGATTCGTCATAAAATTTATCTGCTTGTAGTTGGCTTTGACACATTGAAGACAATTTATGTCTGGCTGGTGAAAATGTATAGTTAACGTAAAGGGAAGGAAAGACAGAGATGTTGCCGACTCCTAGGTCAGGTTACCACTAATAGTTTGCATTGATCCAGCAGTGGTGATTACTGGGTATCCCTTAGGGAGGTGCCAGTTACACCCGCAGCCTTGAACAGTTGCCTAGTTAAATAGAATCAGCCAAGCTCTCAGTATGCCACAGCTAGACATTGCTGTTTTTGATTTACAAACAGAATATTTGTTTATAGATATTTCCCAACTTTTCTCAATATTTTTTCAATCAAGCAGGATGAAAGTTTCAATTTTGAATTTCATTCCCACAGGTTTGGTTAAACTTTGTTTTCTTTTGAGCGTAAAAAACTATAATCTATTTATCTGCCACTACATCTGTATTCCATGTGGGCAGGGTTAAAGGTCATACCAACATGAAACCTAGATAACATCTGATATTGCTAATGTTAGATGAAGACAGAAAGTTTTGAACAAATACCATAGATTTATGGTTTGCGTTGTTTTTCGATGTTGGTTACTCAATGCCTAGGGGTTTAGCAGAAACACAGTTGATTGTTGGCAGTCTTTTCAAATACCCTCCCCTCACACCCTCAAGTGTATATTTTTATACAATGAAAGATGATACCCCAGTGACAGGATGTATATTATATAACAGCAAAGACCCTGGAATGCAGACTGATTTACTAGACATGTTGGTAGGAAGGGGGGAGGGGGGGATGAACTGGTTTTGTCACTCACTGTGATAACTTCATGTATCAAGTGACTTACTCAACCATAAGAATTCAACTTGATGATTCTAACCAGCTTAACTGATTGGTTTTCAGTGATAACGCCAGATTCCTCATCACTGTTTCTCATTAGATCAATGATGCATTTTGGGTAATTAGCTGTAAGGCATAAACCTGTTTCCTACAATCTAAATCTCAATTATCAGTCAAGTGGAATGCACTGTATGAAGATGAGTTTTGTTATCATTTAGGGGCTTCATAATTTTACTTTTCACTGAGTTCAAGTCATAACTTCTGAAAAGAGTAAAAGAAAATCAAGTGAAACATCTGCATAAGAAGTGAGTAAAAGTAAAAGATTATTTCAGAGGCTCAGTTGAATCTATTAACGAGATGAGGTTGTGGAAGTGTTTTATTAAAAGAAAAAGGGTTGAGGAAACTGCATGATACCTCTAGTAGTTTCAGATGGAACAGTAAGAGTTGTCACCAATTCATAATTTCCAAAAATTGGTTTGAAAATGAAAGATTTTGTGACAAAAATCAGAGAAAATGTGCAATGTCAGTTTGCATGACATGATTGGCAGGACAGTGTTGAATACACAATTTGATTCAAGTCCAAATTACATAGTGTAAAGATCCTATTCTGATTAGTATAATTGATCTCTTGTCTGAGCAGTTCAATCATCTGATTTTATTCACAACAGTAGTTGCTGTGTATGTCCTCTTCTTGGTGGTGTTTGTCCTGCACATTCAACAATTAATCTTGCAATGAGACTGAAAGAGAATAGTAGTTTCAGTTTTGTAGCCTATAGTTGACAAATGGTTAGCATGAATGTGAAGTTTGATACTGCTGTTGATATAGGTCCTGTATGTTAATGGTTTAGCTGGGTATAAAATAACAACTGTAGTGGCGAATTTTCAATATCAATGTCCATGAAAAGAATTTGCTTGCTTTCCCCTCCAGGGCATAACTGCTAGTTTGCTCCCCTAGATACTGCAATTTGGTTTCCCTAGCAGATAATCAAGGCCTACAAACATAGATTGAACAAGGCAGAATAAAAAGTCTTACCAGGAAAAGTTGATTAGTTTCAAAATCATTTTGGGTTTCAGAGTGTTCATGGTAATCTCTCAATGAGAATGTTATTTGATGACATCACGTTCCATTTGGTGGAGAAAAAAAAGTTGTCTTTTTAAAAAATAACTTCACAGAATATTAAAGAAGACTAGTTAATTTGGTCATTATCATGAAATTGTGAATGGCATTTGCACTTTTCATTGACAATTTTGGGCATTGTCAAAGTTTTGAAAATTCAGCGTCACATGTGTATGAGATGCAAGTAATGTTTTTAGTGAATACCAGAATGTCTATTATTAGCACAGAATGACTTCCCTTGTGCACTAGATGATGAGTTTTTCTCCTAATGGCTGCAGCATTTGTTAATTACTTGAACATTTTCCTAAACTCTGTTGGCAATGTGTCTCCTAATGGTCAAAATTTACCAAACTTTGATTTGACCAGTAAATGTACCGATCAACCCGTTTCCTTTTCATCTTATGAAGATAAACAAAGAAAAATTGTAAAATTCACAAATAAGTAGTGACTTCTTATCCAGACAACAAGTAGCAATGTACAGCACATGGTCACATCTGATGGCTATCCGGTGACCCCTGACCCCAACAGTAAACCGATCTTGTTCACACTATTCCAACTCTTTGCTTGGACAACTTTTAGCTTTTGTCACACAGGAAGTGTTGTAACAAAACTCTAAAAATATTTAAAAGTTACTGTTCCATACTTTGAACGGTTTGCGAAACAAGTATTTGACACTTGGTTCATAAGAACTTGACCATGCAAAGAAAACAAGAGACACTGAAAACTAGTTCTTTGTCGCCCTCACAAAGAGATGACTGTAAGTTTTGTCAGTTCAGGTTACTAGCACAGTAAGTGGCAAAATACCTACATAATCATTACTATTGTATTTAAACAGTACAGATGAAGGTGTGTGGCCCAGCTACCGATTTGTACCTGCCTACTGGGAGTATAGAAAAGTCACATCCTGAACAAATTTGAATTCAAGTTCATTTTATTACATTACGTTCCTTTGATCTTCACTATAAAAACTATAGGAGTGGGAAAATTAGTCATATGGTAATTTGTAGTATAAAAAATGGGAGTTAACTTTCTTGGTGTCAAACAGGATTTGTGCTATGACTGTACCCCGGGTACACCATCTTTCTGTGTAAGAACAGAAAGAGAGAATGTTAGAGATTGTTAAAACACTTTTTCAAGCAAATTTTGTGTGTGAAAATAATAACATACAGCAAGAAGGAAAAAGACACTGTAAGTGCTGTACTAGTTTTATGCAGCCATTATGAGCTACAGCGTCTTATAAAAATTCTTCTGTTTCTATTTTACTCTACCTTTTCCAGCTTGTGAAAGGTTGGAGTGATTGTTGTTGAGTAGTGTTATACTGCACTGTAAGTGGGACTTGTGACAAATTTGTCATCTTTTTGACATTTGCAAAACTTAAAAAGCTTAGAAATAGATGTAAACATTAGGGGGTACCGTAGAGGAGATTTTACACTATAATTGGTGAGCCAGAAGAAAAAGGTTTTGTCAGTAAGGAGAATAGTATGGCTGTGGGAAAAAGTGTTGTGGGTTGTGAGAGTGATCTATTTTGTTACCCAGTTTTGAAGTTGCCACACACTTTGTAAAGGTGACTACATAACCACTCATAAATGTTGTATGTTCTTCTTTGTGTGGGACAACAATAGTCAAAAAAGCCCTTCTAATAGCTGTTGAATGAACCATTGCCCTTAAACCCATAATTAAAGGCTTGTTCAGCTACAGCCCCTTGAATTTTTCTACCAAGATACTAAGTAAGTACACTGATCATGGCTAGCTACTCAAGTGTTTGAAAAGATTGCTTAGAAAAAAAGTTGTATTCAACTTGAAAAAATAGGCTTTTGATTTCTTATGTTGTCCTTGATTCAGAGACATGGTACTTGATGTTTCATGTACATAACTTTCATCTTAGTCATCATGTGAGTGCAGTAAGTGGGTGGGTGGGGGAAGGGGTTACAATGTATGTGTCTAAAGAATGAATCTTTATGTTTGCTCACAAATTTTTTTTAATTACCGGTGAGGATTTTGAGACCAAATTTTTGTGCTAATCCTGTTCCTGGTTTGAAATACTTTTACAGTGAGATCTAATCAATCATATAATAAAGTATTTAACATGTCAGATATAAGCAGTCCTATTTTGGATACAAGAAACCTACCAAGTCAAAATTTTCTCTCTTTTTTTTTTGTAAATTTGTGGGGATTTTCAAGTTCATTTTGGACAGAGTTTCAAACAAATATTTGGATGACTTTGCAAGAGATGACTTCAAAACCAGAAGGTCAAGTGCCATGAGTCAAGCTGCGAGAGTTCTGGTGTTACCAAAAATCAGTTTTACATTGAACAGATCTGCAGATCTGGGATAAGTCTGTGTAGTGTAAGAATGGTTAAAATGGCACAGTTTATGAAGGTAGCAAACTGGGGCAGATTGTACATGTAGAAACAGCTTGCACGTTGTTCAAAGCAGCACGTTGACTATTTGTTGCTAATTAGCGAACACTGGAATCTCAGCCTGTTGACAAGCCAAGCTGTCAGGCAGTTGGGGTAAAGAATGAAATAACATGGACTTTTCTCTGTGTGTGTGTCTTTGAGACCACACTCAGTAAGACCTATGCTACTGACTAGCGTGCCACTAATTAACAGTAATTAGAAAATCTCCAAGTCTCCATGTTTAGGCTGTGTCTAATTCCTCTGTGTTAGAGCGGAAAGAACACATGACTTAAAGCTTATAGAAGACCCTGATAAACCAACATCTGTCTCAAAGTGTTTATATTTTTGTATTGATAAAGTCTTACCGGTACTCATTAATTTCAAATACAGAAAAAGGTTACTTAAATGCCAAAAGATTGGTGCAGTGATTTCTTATGTTAAACATGATTTTCTTTACTAATGAAACGTTCTTATATAGTTTCATCTCAAACATTTCAACTATACTCTCTCTATTTATTCCTGACTATATAAATATCCAAGAAGGCCTCGATGTTTGAAAGTACACACCAGAGTTAAATGTTGAACAATAGCCATGCAGACTACCATATATGGTTGTTCAAAGTTTATCATCAAAATGGTCATATCTGCAAACAGTATAAACATTGATACATAGTTCATATTGGGTAGTGACCACCCAAAGAGATATCCTTGTTATTGTTTTTATACTTTCTCTCTCTCTCCCTACTTGATACTCCCTCCCCTTTTGAGATCCTGTGCTGAATTATCCCCTAAGCAAGCACTCTCCTCAAGATCACATTTAGACAAATCTATGAATGCAGAACTATCAACATCAAATGTGGTTAAATTGGTGCAGCTAATGTTGTCTCCAAGTTCTACAGGCATTTGCAGAACATTGTGAAAGCACCAAGCTCAAAAGTGGTTACTTTATCTGTAAGAGACCACACAGTTACTAGTATGATCACATGCCTGTCATACATTTGCAGAGTATTAAACTTCCACTGACCCTCGTTTGTTCAATAAAAATTAGATACCTCACAGGAAACAGTCGTTTGAAAGAAATGAAATGAAACTGAAGATTTCTTCTGTAATTTTCAGGTTATGAAGTACTTACCCCAGCTATAAAATTTTACCAAATTTATGAAAGGATAAAGCTAAAAGATGACAGGAATGCTATTCTGAAAAAAATTAGAAAGTTGAAAGTTCAGGATGAAACCAAACAAACTTTTTCAACAACTCTATAATATTTTTTTATGGTTGTGATTAATAGTCCTAAAAAAGTAGAATTTATTGTGGAATCGAATTGTGGTTTTGACCTTAATCAGTGGAAGAATTCCACTAATGTGCTATGTGACAGAAAGTAGCCACAATTATTTATCTTCAGTTGACTGCTAGATGATGGAATCCACTGCTTTAACTTGTGCACTACCGATGTGTTTATTATTCCTTGGCATTCCGACTGCTTTTATCCCAGAGTTTGAGAGAAGGAAATGTAAACTATAGTTACTAGGTTCCCTGTTTTGAGATTGGCAGCTCTGTTCAATGGAGCCTTTACTGCATGACCCAGGATGTGTAACCAGAGATGGAGGTCATAGCAGCTATCTGTCAGGATGCATTTAGTGGCTTGGCTAATTTACACCATTGTGGTGCTCTATTTAAAGACTGGTACACAAATATCACACTGGAAAAAATACATCCATGCTAAAAAGTTGTTAATGCCATTATGGTCTCCTGGTGGTTTTGTCTTTTCAACTTGTCCAGGGGTTCAGTTGGTATTTGGTGATAATTGTCTTAGTTTGTGTTTTACTGGTAGCTTTCTAGTTGTCTTGACCAACATTTTGCCATACCATATATAGGTACATTTTTAGACTCTTTTGAATTTGGTATATTGCCCTCACTTTGATCTTTTCTTTCTGCCAATAATGGATATAAGGTATTCAGGTTTTAGCAAATAAATATGAAACCCAGACTTAGTATTAATATAACCCTGGACCTCTGCCCAGAAATGACTATCAATTGTTAAAATATTCATTTTGTTGTGTTGTGTTGTGTTGTGTTGTGTTGTGTTGTGTTGTGTTGTGGTATGTTATGTTATGTTATGTTATGTTATGTTATGTTATGTTATGTTAGAAAATGCTAAAGTAGAAAACGGCAACTCTGAATTTACTACTTCAGTAATGACATTACTTGTTCTTTTTTAAATCAATTTTACAGGAAAAATATTAATAGTCCTGAATGAATAGATATAGCTTAGTATTATCTTAATGTAATGTTATGTTGAAGAAATCACAGAAAAATCTTATTTCATAGAACCCCCCCCCCCCCCCCCCCATCTTACATCTTGTTATAGGGCATACTATATACTCCTGTTTGTCATTTGCCATTGTCAGCTTTCAGAACTCAAACATGCGTACATGACTTTACCCTGAAGAAGACCTCCTGTATGTGGTTGGACTGACTGTAGCTCTAATGACAATCTCACATTTGGATTATGAATCATATAGGAAATCATGTAGATAATTACCAACAAGTTTTGAATTATAATATTAAATTTGTTTTTGTTCTTTTTCAGCATCAAACGGGTGAAATTTTAAGGCGAACTGGAGTCAGTGTTCTCCTGACATCCCTCAATAATATGTGTGCATTCTTTATTGCTGCTGTCATCCCAATACCTGCATTAAGAACACTTTCCTTGCAGGTAAGGAAAACTTTCTATCTTATATCCTCTCAAGCCTGTTGATGTCAATTTTGTGATTTTATTGGCTTTTTAACAATTTTATGAGTGTTTTTACAAAGGTTTTGGAACCTCTGACAGAAATCAGAAAATCTGGTAATAGTGTCCAATACATTGTACCATAAGTTTTGTAGATAAACTCAGTTAAAATAATATGGGAACACATGCAGATTGCTTCTGCTTAATAGTGCCCATAACAACATTTTTAGTTTATCTTTTATATTGCAGACTACATTAGTACCATGTCAGTAACTGTTTGATTATCTGAATTCTGATAATCTGAACTCTGCTTATCTTGACTTTTCTGTTATCTGATAATATGAACCATTTATTATCTGAACATTCAATCTTTAGCAATAGATTATTTGATAAGCTTTATATTATGTACATATGTTTTAATCACAACCTTACTGATTGATATATTAAAGATAGCTGTAACTTTTTAGTTTAAATTTGGGTGGGGTTTTTTAAAAACAGGGTGTTTTTTTAAAAACTATTGAGGGAGATAAAAAAAAGGTAAGGTGTCGGGTTACACTGGTATAGCAGAGTAAATGCATGCATGCCAAGTGTATCAAATCTATTACACATGTTTAATTGTCAGCAACCAAGCATCATCACCCTTGGGAATTTATCTTGTCTTGGGAAGGCTTTGCGGCACAGCCACCATGTCAAAGTTGACGTTAACCAAAGGAACTATCATCTTAATACCTAGTCATGTATAACATGTATAAACCAACATCATCCACTTTGAAAAGAAGCTGCCTCAAGTCTTGTTTGAGTTCACTGACTTTGTATTGTTGGCCCATAGTTGCTCATTTTTTGGAGGTTTTGGTATCATCCAGTAGCCAAGTCATAAAAGATATTTGTGTTACCATTTCCACAAACTCCTCACTAATAATTAAATAGTGTGAGAGTTTACTACAAAACCAACAAAACTTCTATACATGTATGATACATGTAATGCACTCACCCATTCCCATGCTGTATTTGGTTTGGCCCTATTGTCAACTGAGGTGGTTGAATCCATTAGGTGAATAAATGGGGAAGTCAAGTTGACTAACCCTGAATAATTTCATGTGGGTAACCCCATCTCCTCCCCCCTCCACCATCAGCACTGGTTTGGTGGTATTGTCCATTGAGGTGGAAGTATCCATTTGATGAGGAAATGGAAAGGTCAAAGGGCAAGTTTAATATTGCAACCCTGTTTAACAAATGATTCTGTTCTTTCTTTTGTCTTTCAGTTTGCAATCATAGTAGTGTTTAACTTCATAGCAGTGATATTTGTATTTCCAGCCATATTGGCTTTAGATATTGAAAGAAGAGATGCAAAAAGGATAGATTTATTTTGTTGTTTTACAAGGTACGTATACAACAATTAGTCATCTAGAAAAAAAACCTGTAAGTCTGTTTTGATGATAAATCAGCTCTTTTCAGAATTTACCACCAATTAGTGATTTTCCACACGCAGATAAAATTTCTCAACATAAATTGAGAGACTTCACGATTTCACATATATGTGTTTATCTTTGCTCGTAGTAGATGACCTAATTATTATTGGTCAACAAACTATATTATTAATAAAGTAAAAAGTTTATTTTCTAGTATAGGATCTTTTACCTTTCTGTATAATTTCTCTTATACTTTTCTTCTTGTTCACCAGTTCTAGTGCAAATAGGGTGATAAGCGTAGAGCCAAGAGATCTGAGTGACAGTCCACAGCTTGGAAGGTTTGGCCGATACCGACAAGATCCTAGGACTCAAGTCACTTTACAATCCACAGTGCAGGCTGTAACTCAAATGCCATCACGGCCAGGAGATCATTGTGTGACAATTGTAGACTCCGCAATACCATTTACTACAGTGGGTAGGGCACAAACGCCACCCACGCCCATATCAAGGACAATGACGCCACAATCTACGGTGTCGTCAGCTTCATCAACGCGACCCCTCACTGGATTAGAAGCCGAAGTGGAGGGGTCAAATCTAAAACAGCAATGTGCAAATTCTAAACTCTGGAATTGGACACTAGCAAGCTTTGCCAAATCATACTATGGACCATTTCTCCAGAAAATGCCTGTAAAGGTATGTCATTTTATTTTGTTCATACATCTAAATATTAAAAGTAATATTTTGTTAGTGGAACACCAAAATATTTCAATCCAAAGAAGGAGCATATGGCAAGCAAAATGATAGATTCTCAATTTAGTGTGTTATAAAATTCAGCCAACCATTCCCAAAATATCAATTTATTTTAGAACAAGAAATGTCCTGGTGATTGCATTTTTAGTTGACGTACAAGTACATTTGGCAAAAGCAGTGTGCTGATAGGTTTCTGATGTTGTGATATTTCATCAAAGGAAATTCTGTTTGTTTGTTTGTTTGTTTGTTTGTTTGTTTGTTTGTTTGTTTGTTGAATATTAGAATAACCAGAATGTAGCATAAATAACAAACCAGAATGTTAAAGTAAATCAGTTTTGGATGTTTTAAATATTGCAAGATCTTACTCTAGTATCTGGACACTTGCTACAACTTTGTGTTTAAACTTGAAGACTCGCTCACAAACACATTTTCTCCTTCCTTGTATTACAGATTTGTGTGCTGGTATTTTTTACCGGATTATTGGTTGTGAGTGCATTTGGCATAACTCAAATGGAAGATGGGTTGGATATTACAGACATTGTTCCTAAAGGAACAGAGGAATATGAATTCCTCGATTCGCAAATGAAATATTTTAGTTTTTATAACATGTATGGTGTTACTCAGGAGGACTATGATTACCCTAATGGTCAAAAGCTGCTACATGAATATCATGATGCATTCAGGGAAATCAATGAGGTGATAAGAACACCAGATGGGGAACTGCCAATGTTCTGGCTACAGTATTTCAGGGACTGGCTTCTTGGTAAGTTATCACAACTTTTGGTAGTTGAGTTTCATTTAGACTATTTAAGTATTTATGTTTATATATATATATATAGATCTACAGACTTAGAGGAAGAAATTGTCCCAACTCAATGCATATGTACATCGTATAAAACAGGCATCACTTAAAATGAAACATAGTCCTTCCTGTCCAGCTCAAGAAGTAAAGCATTCATTCAGCTTATCAGTGCTAATATGGGCAGCAGACACCCTTTTACATATGAGGGGTGATTCAGCAATGCCACTGACTTGGTGCTAACACTAGCCCTCACAAACGTGTTAGAAACAGGAAGGTTAGAAGCTTGCACCAGCCTTATAAAATCACAACAGGCTGATAAGTGTAGATTACTCTGGTTGTAACTTCAATACCTTGTGATAGAAATCGTTGATATCTAGAGAGTGATTTTCAATGCATGATGGTTGGTAGGTTTTAACTAGACAGAGGTTTTTGTCTGCATTTACTTAGTACACCAATATTGACAGTATGAATGAAGGTAGATTCTTCTCGCCTTATGAATCAAGGTGAATTCTTCTCACTTTCTTATAATATATTGATATTTAGATTTGCAAGAAGCCTTTGATAGTGATTGGGCAGCAGGTGCAATTAGAGAGGAGGGGTGTTTCGACAATGCTACTGACTTAGGTGTGCTTGCATACAAGTTAATAATCCAAACAGGGGATACAGACTTTAATATTGATCGAACTCAGGTAAGCTTAAAAATCAAATCTGTCTTCTTTTCTCCCATCACGTTTGTGTGTGATTTCACAACAGTTTGAAGAATTCTGAGTCCAAACTGTGAAATATTTCGTAGTATGAAAGATGCTCCATACAAAATTGTAAAATGAGACAACTTTTCACTAAATTTGTAGTAGTATATTTAAATACAATTAGCATAAATTCTAGAAATAAGTCTTACCATTTTTCATACATCCACAGGTACATAGCGTTAGATTAGTAAACCAGGAAGGCATTATTTACCCAGAAGCTTTTTACAACTATCTTACTATTTGGTGGACATATGACACCTTATCAGCTGCAGCTTCACAAGCACAACTTCATCCAGAACCACATGAATTCTATATTCCAGATGGTCAATTTCGTAGTAAGTACAGTTTTTTTATGTTTGAATTGGTGACAATAATATGATAACAGATATTTATAGAGCTCCTAGTATCCATTCACAAGAACGATTTTTTTGTTGTACAAAAACAAGTCCTTAAGGTCTCTGGATCTTGAGTCTTGCTGTAAAGATTCCTCTTTTAGTGCTGTGTTGTGAGACCAATTTTAGTGCTGTGTCGTGAGAGATATCAGCCAGTAGTTGATTTCAAAAGGTTGCTGAAACATAGGTAAATGATTGATCACCGTAGGATTTAAGTCTGGTTCTTGGCACTTTTAGTGAGTTCATGATTAGAGTGTAGAGTCTGCCTGTGGTCGTTCTGCAGAACAAGTTCAACAAAGTTCCACGAAGGACCAAGATGTTTTCTGTAATTCTTTATATTCACCTGTAAATGATATGCACTAAAACATAATTTGTCTGTTTTGCTTTCAGTTCCAAAGTCTCAGGCTATGAACTTCACCCAACTTCCTTTTTATCTCAATAATATGCGTAACACCGAGGATTTTATTCGTGTCATAAAAAATGTCCGAAACATTTCATCTCACTTTGGCTCCAGAGGGCTCCCTTCTTACCCAAGAGGAGTTCCGTTCACCTTCTGGGAACAGTACATCAGTCTACGTTTCTACCTTATGTTGACACTAGTCAGTGTATTTGGTGCCTGCTTCCTTGTAAATATGATTGTCCTTGCCAATCCTTGGGCAGCTCTTATTGAGGTAAGGAGATTTGAAATTGTTTATCACATTGAATCCCAGCAACCACCCATTCTTTGAAATAAAAGTACAAAAGCTATATGTATATATCTTTTAAACTGTTGTGAGTTCATAACTCGCAATGTGACATATTTTCTCACACATTTATATGCTGAAGCATGAATTTATGTTGAGCATGAAGTGTATGTAAAGTTAGGTATATTTCTATAACAGTACTAAAGTTGGGTATATTTCTATAACAGTACTAAAGTGGGGTATATTTCTATAACTGTACTAAAGTTAGGTATATTTCTATAACAGTACTAAAGTTAGGTATATTTCTATAACAGTACTAAAGTTAGGTATATTTCTATAACTGTACTAAAGTTGGGTATATTTCTATAACAGTACTAAAGTTGGGTATATTTCTATAACAGTACTAAAGTTGGGTATATTTCTATAACAGTACTAAAGTTAGGTATATTTCTATAACAGTACTAAAGTTAGGTATATTTCTATAACTGTACTAAAGTTGGGTATATTTCTATAACAGTACTAAAGTTGGGTATATTTCTATAACTGTACTAAAGTTGGGTATATTTCTATAACAGTACTAAAGTTAGGTATATTTCTATAACAGTACTAAAGTTAGGTATATTTCTATAACAGTACTAAAGTTAGGTATATTTCTATAACTGTACTAAAGTGGGGTATATTTCTATAACTGTACTAAAGTTGGGTATATTTCTATAACTGTACTAAAGTTGGGTATATTTCTATAACAGTACTAAAGTTAGGTATATTTCTATAACAGTACTAAAGTTGGGTATATTTCTATAACTGTACTAAAGTTGGGTATATTTCTATAACAGTACTAAAGTTGGGTATATTTCTATAACAGTACTAAAGTTAGGTATATTTCTATAACAGTACTAAAGTTAGGTATATTTCTATAACTGTACTAAAGTTAGGTATATTTCTATAACTGTACTAAAGTTAGGTATATTTCTATAACAGTACTAAAGTTAGGTATATTTCTATAACTGTACTAAAGTTAGGTATATTTCTATAACAGTACTAAAGTTAGGTATATTTCTATAACTGTACTAAAGTTAGGTATATTTCTATAACTGTACTAAAGTTAGGTATATTTCTATAACAGTACTAAAGTTAGGTATATTTCTATAACTGTACTAAAGTTAGGTATATTTCTATAACAGTACTAAAGTTAGGTATATTTCTATAACTGTACTAAAGTTAGGTATATTTCTATAACTGTACTAAAGTTGAAATTCTTAAGAGTTTCAGTGAAAGAAGCAAAATGCTAGTTAGTGTATATTTTCTGGTGGAAAGTGTGTGGTAGTAGAAGTGTGTGGTAGTAAAAGGTATTTGGTATCAGTGAGGTCAAAGTTGCTACCATGATACTTCTACCTTTAGCAAAGAAAAATGTCTACAAAAGACCATTGCCATGACAACGAAAGTTACATACAGGGAATTTGAACAAAGCACTTTCCATTTGTACATATTTGGGTATGTCAATATCGGTACAAATGCCCTCATCCCGCTTCCTGTACAAATTGATAATTTGTTTATTGTTCTGTTTCCAAATTCTACTGTTTAAGAATAAATCTAGAACAAATTGTGTGATTTGAGTAACTGCATGAAGTGTGGTGTATAAAATAAAATAGTATACCACATGTGTAGATGTCCTGCTGGGTTGTATGGGTGGACAGACTTGTTCAGATCTCCACTGGATTGTGTATGACAATGTAAACCTAATGACAGCACTGAATGAATGCTACACAACATAATGGCAGCTTTTCTCTGCATTCAATAAAAGAATCAGAACGGGAAAATTGATCTTTAAAATGTCATCAATAGTTTAGATTGTGGTGACACGGTGGCTATTCTCACATCAATAACATCTCCTCCTCCCCTAATCACCCCAACTAATTGAATTGATACTAAAATGGACCTCCCCTCAAGTTTCCTACCTGAATAGACACTGTTTTTAGCAGTGTAGGTATCCTGTTGCGATAAATCAATACCAGAAAGAGAAAACAGTCAATAACTTTTGAAATAAAGTAAATCCAAGTGAAGGTAAAACTTACGTTATTGCCAAAGGCAAATTATAATTTATCACGTTTTGTTAACAAGTTGAATTAAATAGCTTTAAGAAGTTGAATTGTCAGAGCGTGATATGTTGTTAACGAACGTAGTAGTGTACATCTTGTCTGATTGACACTCTGTTGATCAATTTCAGCCAGACACACTTTTCTTACACTTCGATTATTCTGTGCGTAAATAATTGACAAGGTTTAGAGTTTGACTGACTAACAATAATAGATTAAGTCGTGGATAAAAGTGGCCCATTATGCAAGGCATATTTTTTAGCACCTTTTGAAAGTGTTCACATTCCACAACAAATGTTCCATGTACTGATACCACCAGCAGAGGAATATTATTGGCCATTAAGGGGATTTAGACAATCCCAGGCAAGGTTTTGTTATTCACTTTATTTTAATTACTCCTCAAAGTAACGATTTGTCAATTAGTTTCTTTATTATTTGCAACAAGCAGCAGGTCTATGCTTTATCATTGATGATATTTTCAACGACATTTTTTATGTCACAACTTTATGCTCAATTGAAGCAGATCTGAATAAAACTTGAAAACAGTGTAGTTGTCAATCATAGCTTTCATGTGATGCTTTAGCATCTTAAGAACCAACCTTTTTGTGAAAAAAATTTACTTTTTTTAGTGTAGGATAATGTCATACCCTATAGCCATCACAAAGTATTGGAAACAGTGTAGCATTTATCCAGAAAGTTGTTACAAAGTTGTATTAACATTTTAACTAGAAACAGTAAAAGACATTTTTACCAGAGATGTTGTCTTTGGTCACAAGAAGACATATGGATTCCTAGTCTTACATTTGTTATTTTTTTGTGTTCAACTTCAGGTATTCATGTTGGTGATGATGACAGTGGAATTATTTGGATTCATGGGGTTGATTGGAATCAAAATGAGTGCCATACCTGCTGTTACGCTTATCTTTTCTGTTGGAACAGGTGTAGAATTTACACTCCACGTTCTTCTGGTGAGTAGTATTCAGTAATTGAAAGAACACTGAACATAAATGTAAAACTTACCACCTTATACTAGTTCAGCAATTTTGACGGTAGTTTTAGGCCAAGAAATAAGTAAATGGTACGTATTTCTTAATCTTCAAAGTTGACATGGAAAAAACTTCTGGAATTTTACAGTGGTTAAAAATTATCCTGTCCACGTGAGATGTTTAATAATTACGTTTATTATTTTGTCAGAAATCAAGAAGAACAGAAAGATTAAACATCAAATAAGAAAACAATATACAATTGTTATAAATGAATAAATAATAATTGCCAATTTTTGACATGTAGCTGGACTAGTTTCCAAACTAGTTAGGTTTGTGACCCAAAGAAAATATATATTAGAGCTATGTTAACATGCTGACATGCTGATGTTAAATTTTGTACCACACAAATTTGTTAAGGTTGAAACTTAAAAAATAGTGGTTCAAAATGTATAGAATGAAACGTGTGAACAGTTTTTCAAAAGCAGAAAAACCTATAGTCGCATCATTTTGACAAAAAAAGTCAGTCACATCTTACTAGAGGTTAGAATTTACATTGGGGCAGTTTGTTTTCAAAAGGCATTATAAGGATGATTTAGGCTGTCAGAAAGCTATCTGGTAGACTTGAATGATTTAATTCAAACTTTTAATCAGAAAATGAAATGAAAGGTTTTGATCTTTTCTCCAACAGGGCTTCTTAACTTCTATTGGTGATCGCAACCGTCGTATGTGTATGGCATTGGAACATATGTTTGCACCAGTCCTGGATGGTGCAATGTCAACTCTGCTTGGTGTTATAATGCTGTCTGGCTCTGAATTTGAGTTTATAGTTAGGTAAGAATACTCTGCATTATTCCAGAATTCCCAGTTGGACTTCAATCTTTCATCCCAGGAATTTTGAAAGTGTGCTATGTTTCCATTATTTCGTGCATGTTTTTACTTCCATCACATTTATTTATTTATTTTGATTTATTTTCTAAAATCACAAAGCTTCAGTTTCTGTATTATGACAAAATGACCAACACAAGTTGGTTTCTGGCAACCACATGTGCATGAATTTGGTTATAATTGAATGTCTAACACTAAGGGTCATTTCACAAGTTCATGAGATTGTACTGTAAGGTTATCTACTCTGTGGTTTGTGCAGTCCGCCAGGAATCTCTTGAGAAAAGTACATTTCTGGTGTAAGAGGATTTTGTTATGAAAAATGATATAAGTAAACCGCACCAGGGACTCCATGGAGTCAATTATACTCAGTATTATAGAGTTACTTACACTGTGTATGATAGCATAATAAGGACTGAAGCTAGAAAACAGCCTGCTACTTCAAATAGTTGTGATAGTTTTTGTACTTTCCACCACTGTCTGTGACCGACATATTCAGGATAATAAATTGTACAGAAAATTTTGTAGTTTTTACTCAAATTTGAGAAGTTTTGAGGAATCTTGTGATGTATGGTGAAGGAAGGATCAACTGTTAGAATTGTACAGAAACATTTAGAAGTCTGGCAGAGAAAGGATAAAATTGTAGAGTTTGTATAGAAAAATTTAGAAAAAGAATGGCAAAATCTGTAAGATATTAATATACCAAGTTCTAAAGTTCAAAGGACTGTCTGAATTATATGAAGGTCGTCTAAATTGTCTTAGAACTTAGAAACAGGAATGTTTCCCTTGATTCAAAAGAATAAAATTACATCAACATGCCCATTTGGGTTTTATGTTCACATGTAATGTCAGACTTTGATGCGTGGGGAATCCATGACCTTTGCACCAAAGTAAAATTTGAAATCAAATCTCGGAGTTAATAATGTGTTCAACAACAGACAATGTCACAGACAAAATAATTGAGCTTATCACTTTCACGAACATTTCTTGATAGTATGGTATATCCAAGGAGGGGTATACTTACTTGTTTGTCGTAGTGTACCCTTTGTCTTGCACTCTTTTGAAAACTTGGATTTGAAAAGAGAAAGTTAAATAGAAAATTTCTTGTTGGGTATAAAGTTGTACATAGTGTACCCTTGGTATCAGTCAACTCTAATGAATAGATTAGCCACTATTCTAGCGAGGTGAAAGTACAAGTCTAGTAAACATGGTACAACTTTAAGCTTGTTTTTAAGAGATGAATTTCTAAAAAACTGCATTGGACAAAAAGAAGGTGGATAATGTAATAAGGAGGGTTGAGTGTCAAAGGTTTGAATAGCTTAAAACAACACGGTAAGCACTAGGGAATAATTTACTTATCCAAATTGTGCCTTCTCTTGTACTCTATTTAACTTGTTTACTCTGTGTTTTGGGTTATGCAAATGTATGCAAAATATCTCCTGGACTTGTTGCAAAAAGTGCTTAGCTAATGAGGCTGAGCATTGTTCCCAATCTGCTTGTTGGTTTTTTTCTTTCTTTTGTTTTTGCCGGACCTATGTATTCAGTCCAAGAGGGTGGGCCTTTTAAAATACTGGGTGGTAGTATTCTAAACAGTCAGGGGAAGTATACTTTAATTACTGACCTCTGTGTTCTTCACATGTCATTCTCTACATCTAGTCAAGCAGAAGAAGCAAAGCCCTCGGGCCCTCATCCTAAATAGAGCCCCAGCCTAGTATGTTACATGCTAGCAAACACATAGAAACAGTTTCCCATAGCTAACTAACTTGTATTGTAGAATATGGTTGGTCATCCAATACTTACTGTATACATAACCAATGGCCGCAGTGAAATACTTAGTGCCCAGTACATAACCATATGTAATAACTAGTTCGATCAGAGAATAATGTTAGACAATTAGTCAGAATTTACTGTAGGAGTATATGGACATACAGATTGCCACACTTATAATTCACATTGTTTATAGTCTTGGACATTAAAAATGGAAATTGACTAGTATAGATTATTCTGTACCCAGCACATAGTAAAAGTTTCTTTGTAAGTGATGATTAAATATGTACATTGTCATGTAGATATAGTGTACAGCATAGCTGAGTATTTTGGATAACTAGGTATAAGGAGGTATTGACAAGTTTTCACTTCTTATCATCTTGTTTTGATCTACCCATCCAGAAGTCGCTGTAATCAGTTGGGATGCTATTATAATCAGAACGTTTTTTAACAGGTTTTCTTCCCCTTTTATCTAACTGCATATTTCCAGAAAATTTCCTGGAAATCTTTGGTGTCTGAAAGACCTGAATGACACGGCTTTGCAAAAATTGACAAATATCTTAGTTTGATCTTCTAAAAACCTTGATTTGTACTGTTGCAAGTTATTTTATAGTATAGGTACTTTCTAGGTCTTCTTAACTTTTGGATTTTCATTTGAAAACCTAAATTGTACTGAACAACTTGTAGATTATATATGTGTATCATTTTGTTCCAACTAATCTCTTTGCCCATGCATTCATCATGCCTGCTTTTCTCACAAGAAATAATTGAATGAATTTTCGAGTTATTTCATTGTTTGACCCACTTATGTACCCAAATTTTACCTCCATTTTTGTCACCTCTCTTTCCCCTATCTTTACCGAGCACAGATACTTCTAGAAGGGGTAACAGTAAAGTAACTAAAACCTCACTTATTTTGAGACTATGCACTTTGATGGAAATATAAGAACAAATGTAATATACATTTGTACGGCATCAGAAAGAGTTCAGACTGTATTTGTAAAGCTATAATATACATTGTATAAGAAATATTCTCCCACAGAAAATGTTTTAAGAAAATATCAAACTCGTACCCACTCAGATTTTTTTTTTCATAATACCAGTGCTTCTAACTCTGCTGTGGGTTTTGAGTTAATTTTGTTTTGAAACTTGGGCAGTGATGTTGTGGGCAACCAAATTCCTATGATGTGATCTTGTATGTGTGTTTGTTTGTTGAGTTTATTACCTCCAGAGCTTGTAGCTAGAAACAAAATTTGATACCCCTTTCTCCAATGCCGTGTTTTGTCAAGTTTAGGCCCATAGGCAGAACACAAGAATGTGGTTATTCATCTACAAACAAGTTTACAGTTAGCAACTCCAGAGATAACCATCTTTACATGTTTAGACTTAGGGATTTTCTTCTGTTCTTGTAAAGCCTGTGTCTGTATGGAATGGCAATTGTTTTTTTGTGGTGTGCAACTTTCTCCATGATAAAAGACCGCAATGTGGTTACCAACATCTGTTATGCAATGATTGAACTATTTCACTCAGAGGTACTCCTTGAAAAGACCAGGGGGTACTGAGCACGGCAATTTAAGCCACTGTAAATGTTTTGTGTCAATGTAGTGAAAAGTAAGGCTTGGTGTGTAATTTGGGGAGTCTCGCATGAAAGCCTGTATTTGGCAGGGGGTATCATGTGTGAGGCAGTGTCAATGAAGTTGTAAGAAGTTGCAATCGTAAACGTGTATCTTCAGTTTCACATGTCTTTGTTTGCTTGTGAAACCCCATCACTAGTCCAGTATTTGAGTATGTTTACCAAGAATGTTTTTCATAGTTTAGACCATACATAAGCACAAGTGTAGACTCCTTGCAGATTAAAAATAGTCAGTGCAGCTAAAGTGTAAACGTTCCGCTCTGAGTCCAGGCTTTAAGAAGATATGTGCCAGTGGGATGGGCGGGGCCTTATATATCAACATTGGGGAGGATCAAGAATTGACACAGTAACATTCCTTTACTACAAGAATAGAGAACGTTATGTCTTTGAAAAGAGACACTTGATATATATCTATCATGTTAGAAGGTCCGCGTAGAGTATTGTCTGCTTTGGTTAGTGTACCCCACAAATGAACTTAGATGCATAAAACTTAACTATTTGGGGGTTGCATTCTATTTAGATGGACGTCTAGTTTGCTGAAATTTTTAAGAAATTCTGTTCTTATTCACAAATGTTCTGTTCACAACAGAGGAACTGCTATCACCCATTTGTGTAATCACCACATTGAACAATAGCCTCAAGTACCAACTTCGTGGGTACGAAAATATTACTAACGAACTCATTTTCACAAACTACAGAGTCAAATGTTTGTAGTTATTTTCCTTTCAGAGAAAGAAACTAGTTAATAGTTCACTGAAAACAACAAATGTTACAATTTAAATTTTTATGAACACATGTTCCATTCAGCAATGTTGACAGAGTTTAATTTTCTTGCTGTTCTACAATGTATAGCGCCCTCTTGTGGTAGCAACATGCAAGGCCACACTTTTGAACGGTCGTGACTGGGTTGAATTGTAACTTGGCTAAATACACTCTATAGGCTTCACCTTTCACAAACCAAAGTTTTTACTTGTATTAAACTTAACTGCAAATTGATGTAAACAAAACTTATTTTGACATTTCTTTTAATGTTTTTGGTTTTTTTTGTTATTTCTTCAGGTACTTCTTTTATGTTTTCTCTGCCCTTATATTCATTGGAGTTCTCAATGGTTTGGTTTTGTTGCCTGTTATCCTGTCTCTCATTGGACCCCCAGCAGAGGTAAGATTTCAAATCATCCTTGATAGTTTTAGAGGAGTCAACACTATAGTCTTACTTGTCTGTAATTTTGCCTAAAATGTCATCATTTTCTGCCGAGTGTTTTAATTGTTCATATACAGGAAAGAGACACAAAATCTGAGACAGTTTATCTAATTTTACTCATCAGGTGAAAAATGTGTAGAAAAGAAAATGTTCCTAGATTTTCTCCATGCCACACTGCCTTGGTTCCAAATCCAGTCAAAAAAAAGGAAATATTTTTTGTATGAACTTTCCAAACTTAAAATTGATTATTCTTTAGATAAAAAAAACTGTACAAAAATAGTTTTTTTTACTTTTTGAAGGAAAGTTCATGTTTTTTTGTTATATTTTAATGTTTATTTTACTGATTTATTTGATTGCACACAGGTACAGCCAATCAACAATGCTGACAGACTTAGTACACCAACTCCAGAACCAACACCACCCTTAGACCGTGGTCTTCCAATGCATTCAATGCGAAGACATCGATATGCAGACTCTGGTTCAGACATGTCATCTGGGCATGGAGAAGGCTACCATCACAGACATGTATACCCTACTAATCATCAACACATTGAAATTCACCCTCCAGAGTTTGTGGTGGAAACTTTGACTTGTCATACCCCTCCAAGAGAAAAGGTGAGTGTTGTATGTCTTAATTTCTTAACAACCTCAGTTGGCAATGTGTTAGTGTTAGGACCCATCCCCAATTTCAGTCTATTTTAGGTTATTCCTATTGTTTTGATCAGATGGAAGGAACCATTATAGAGATACAGGGTCCTTTGCCTTGTTTTGCAGAATAGAACTAAGTAGCTTTGTTTAAATCTTGCAAAGCCTTACTGTGTTATAACTATTTACATCAAACTTTTCCACATAATCTGAATACTTCCTTGATTTGTGAATTGATCTGTCATATCACCAGGAAATTCCTGAGAAAGGTACAGTTGATACTAAGTTAGTCATTGAAGCAGTCAAAATAACAACTAAATATATCCACTTCATGTCTCAATTTCAGGTCAAACGAATGTCACGACGACAGAAGTCAAGACGAAGTCGAAAACAGCCAAGATTACCAGAACCTCAATTACCCCAACAACTCAGCTCTTCCTCCACCCCTTCATCGTCTCCACACTCCTCACCATCAATACCAAGACACATCACTACAGTGACTGCAACTGCAAGAGTGTCCATCGTTCATCAGGGTGCATGTGGTGTGGATAAGGGAGAGCCAGGACACAGTTTCAAGTCACACAGAAGGAGAGATGATATGTTTGGGTTAAAGAACCCAGCCTTACAAGACTACACAGTACACTGTGATCCAGGGTCAGATACCAGTGTATAGTAAGGTGAGAAATAGGACATTTGAAGTCAGGACATAATGACATCATTTTTGTGAAGACAGTTGGTCAAAATGATGTCATTCCTTGTTTTCTGAAGACAAATGATATCATCACTTTATATTCTGTATGTGCAAAATGAAAATGACATCATCACTTTGTGTCATAGGATAGGAAATCCAAATGACATCATCACTTCTTGTCATGGGAGATCCAAATGACATCATCACTTCTTGTCATGGGAGATCCAAATGACATCATCGTTTCTTGTCACAGGAGATCCAAATGACATCACTTCTTGTAGCAATCCTTAATTTATGTGTGGATAAACACAAAGACGCATAATTCAAATTCATTTTTCCTTTTTGTCTTTTCTTTCAACAGACATTTTCATCAGAAGAAAAAACTGTATATACCAAATTAGCATAGAGAGAAAAATATATATCTTCACTGATACAGATTGGAGTCACAAGAAAAAGGGACAAATGTCTGAAGACATTGTATTTTTTTAAAATCTATTGGTGCTACAAACAAATTGTCCTTTCATTTCCTATTGACAAAGACAGAGCTTTATAAACTGCATGTAAAGAGTATATACGTATTTATTTATTACAGAAGTAACAACTTTATGGTATTTTGTATTATAAAAGTCAACATACAGAGTTTTGAAAGAAATCTTCTCATTATTTTTATCTTGTAAATTTTCACTGTAGTGTATTATTATTATTATTGTTATTATTATTATTATTATTATTACAAATGTGAACTTTTTGACGTGGAAAAAAAGACACGCTGTTATAAGGGTAGTCTTCTACAATACAATACAAGAGATAAGAATTATAACAGATTTCTATTTGTATAACTATAGTCACTTATTTTACATGTTGTTTATTTTCGTGTCACTTTTCAAGGATGAAAATGTGTCCTTACAAAAGTGAAAATGAACTAGGATATGGTGAACCTGGTCTCCATATTGAGTTGTTATATCCTTGTATTCTATTATAAGGTTTCATCCCAAATCAATCAAATAGAAACTCTAAACAGTGCCTTTTTTAATTATTTAAAAAAATAAACCTGTAATTTCAAGTTTTGTTGCGATTTTGCAACATTGGTGTTTCACACACATCTTATATGAAAATAGTAATGGTTGGCTTGATTTATGGAGGAAATACTAAAATCTACATCTTGCTAGAGATGTTTAGATAATGTAAGAAACCAGTCTTACAACTCTGGTAATATGTAGGCTTTGGTTTTCTGAGATAGACACAAACTAATACTGTTGTCACAGCATGTTGATACAACAGTGATAATCTATTGAATGGTGGATGGGGTAATAATAGTCTGAGTAGGGCATCTCTGAAAACCAGTTTTGTAAACTTGCAGTGTGTGCTGTTTTGGGACCTGCAATGTTTACACTATCTTGATCAACTTGCAGTGTACTGTTTTCGGACCTGCAATGTTTACACTATCTTGATCAACTTGCAGTGTGCTGTTTTGGGACCTGCAATGTTTACACTATTTTGATCACAGGGTGACGAGATTCACAACAGAGGAACTGCTATCCCTAATTTGTGTAATCACCATATTGAACAATAGCCTCAAGTACCAAATTAATATTTTTAAGTCCATTTAACTACCATAGATATCTGCCAAAGTTCAACTCATGTTGTGTTCTCCTGAGAATTACTGAAATGTCAAATTCCTTAAATTCTGTACAGAGGGCCTAAAGAATAAAAATAGGAGGGGATGTAATTCCATGTTGCTGAAGGGTTGTGTCATACTATGTTGCTATGACAACATTTAGCTACGAACATGCAGATCTGTTCCTTCCATCTGCTCTTCAGATTATCTTGTGTACAAGAAAGAGTATGGGCAGTCAGCTTTGCGGCTAGGATTTACTTAAAGTAATGAGATAAAAGGTATTTCATAAAACGGCATGAATTATTTTTGAAAATGTTTTTTTTTTTCTAAAAAACATAAACACTTATGATCAGTTTTTGGGCACAAGAGGAGAAATGAACGGGTCTGAAATCTATCTTTCTAAATAATTTGAGTTACTGGTAATCTCATGAAATAAGCAGAGATGTAGATGATATGCAAATCCATCAGCATTTCACAATTGTTAGTTACACTGAAGACTTTTCAACTTGTCTGAGCACACAGTGCCAACCCCCTCCACTCTACCCGCTCCCCCCCCCCCCACCCCATCCCATGGGTCAGTTACATGACTTCTGATACTCCAAGACTAGAACGCTTGATAACAAAGCAGTATCAGTGCTAGTCTTGTTTTACTTCAAAAAAATGAAAAGTTGACAACAATGGAGAGCTTTGTAGCGTATGTATTTCTATATTTTACATTTTGTTAGATCACAGCCCATTGAATACCTCTTACATGTATCAAGTATTTCAAACTTGGAAATCAGGATCAAATCCCAAATTGTAATCAGATATTTCTTCCAGTGTTGTAAATAAAGAAGTCCAAAAGTCAACTTTGCAATTATTATTCACTGCCATAGGCTGTGTGATTTCAAAATGTCTTTACGATAAGTTTACTTCAAAATTAAGCGGGTACCGGGTGTCAAAGTTGACAGTGTTCTCCTCCAAACCCTGGTAGAATGAATTCAATTGTTACTCGTTATTGGCTCTGATTAGGTACTGGATCTTACCCTGAATAGGTTTGGAGGATGCACACTATTTTTCTCCCCCATCTTTATTGTTTAATTTATTGGTCTTTGAGTGAGCTATGAATATGCAAATTGATTCATACATTATGCAAATTAATGCTTACTTGACACCATTCTCGACATGCAGCTTATCAGATTTACACTTTGGGGTTCAAAGGTCAGTCGTAACAGAAGAAAGGTAAAACTTTTTGGTAGTTTGAGTCCAAGAGTATTTTAGTATTGTGTTTTCTTTTTTTCAAAGGAAGTCTTAGGTGCCAGTATATTTGTTGGCAAGTTTCACCTAATAATAGCCAATGAAATATGACAGAAAAATTCTGGTTTGTCAATCATTTTTTTTTTAAGATTGAGAAAACTCTGTATGCTAATTCAACCTCATAACATATTTGTGTTACAAGCAAGTATTCAAAACCTATCTATATATTAAACTTCATAAATTATTTATATTGAAATATATTTTTCTAGTGTACAGAATAGAGGAAACATAAAAGAGATCACGGAGTGGAGAGATGCCACTTAATTCATTTCTGGCTGTTTGAAAGGTGTTAATAATGTTATTAAAAACAGTTACATTGTCATTATTATATTGTAACCTATTGAGGTTGATGTTGTTGTTGTATTGCTTGCTATTAGATTGTTATATATTTCTACCAGCTTCAGATCTCTGAACAACTTGCATGTCCCCTTTTTTCAGACTTGATAATATTTAAATGCATGATGTATATGTACCATTCTATATAATTGGCATTCTATGATATTTGGATATGGACATTTTTTTGTTTTACTGTCATGCTTGCTGTACCGTAAATGTTGTGACAACTAATGCTTTGTGAATACTGCATCTTATTCCTTCTGTTTAATGTAAAGATTTGTTTGAACAGAAAATATAGTTTTTGAACATTCTGATTTCAAAACTTCTTGCTACAGAAACTTGTAAGCAAAGGTCAGCAGTGAGGATGAAACAATTCCTGGATTGTGGTTATGGGAACATTTATCTTGGATAATTGACTGAAGCAAACCTCACTTTAAATGATATAATGTTGCAAATAACCCAACCAGGCTGTCTCTTTTCTTCCCTATCTGTTAACATTGAAGCTACTTTGCCAAAGCTAATTTTCCCCTCTGAGTAATTCATGCAAATTAAACAGTATATATATGCAATGAATGAAGTATTTATGAAAACAGTCAATTTTGTATGCAAATTCATCAATTCTGCATGCAAATTCATCAATTCTGCATGCAAATTCATCAATTCTGCATGCAAATTCATCAATTCTGCATGCAAATTCATCAATTCTGCATGCAAATTCATTCATCAGTCATTTTTACTTCCATGAATATTTTGCATCATTTGTTTATTCTTTCCTGTATTTTAAGATACCAAGATATGTGCCAATTTTTTCTTATATTGTCATGAGTTTTATTGCCAATGATGATTTAAATGGCCAGTGCTTACATGCATAAATTAATACAACAACAGTATACTCTGTTTATATGGAAATACAATAGTAGCATATCTATTATAGTTTTAACTTAAATTGCCACAAATATCAACCAGAGAAAATTGAAAAAAAATAAACATCCCATATTATGAAGAAATCGTTAAAGCTGTAATTATAATAAGTTTAAAAAGGAAAATAAATAATGACACATAATTATTTTCTCTTCTGCTTAGTTTCGTTGCCAAAGGCATGGAAGCACATTGTGTGTGTGTGTGTGTGTGTGTGTGTGCCTATTGTATGTAATAATAATTATTATTATTTATTTATAAAGCGTCAGTATCCACAAAAAAATGTGATCAAAGACGCTGTAAGCAATTCATACAATACAAATATCACTTAGACTAAAAGTGGTGAGTGCAGCACGTAGCGCGACTCGTTGCAGCTATGTGACTTCTATGGAAGTGCGTGTGTGGGGGGGGGGTGTGCAATCTTCATATAATGTGTAAATGCATATGTGAACATGTTAGTGCCATCAGTCTGCAAACTTTGTTGTGATGAACAATTATATATCCTCAACATTAGTGGATAAACAAGGGAACGTCGTATATCAGTACAAATCCCCCCCCCCCCCCGGGTTCTGTTCTGTACTCACCATCTGAGATGTAGAGTCTCCGCATACGGTGATGCCTACCCGAAAGCCTTGCTGGAGGGCTACAATTTTTGACCCATTAACTTAAATGCGAGTAATCCCACACGCCACAGTCCTTTGTATCTGATCGATAAAACCCGCAATTTGGCTACTGAAAGAGTATACTTTCGTTCTGCCAAAGATCTGAAGAGTCGTCCGAGCCGCCGTGGTTGCTTACGTCATAATGCGCCCACAGTGACGAATCTTTTAGTTTGCTCTCGTTTTTATAGCTAGGCTACCAACATGTGTGTGTGACTATCCCTGTTTGTTTTACACCCCATCACATTCCTCTATTTTTGCCATTTTTAGCACAACTAAACTGATAAGGTTCAGTAGTGCTATAGGCATGGCAAAGTGGCTGTGTGTGTGTGTGTGTGTGTGTGTGTGTGTGTGTGTGTGTGTGTGTGTGTGTGTAAACAACTTAAAGTCAAAAACCGCCAGACCGATTGCCATGATATGTGGTGGGTGTATTACCTTGCTTCCTGGGTGTCTAGTTGAGAAATTGTTCAAATCAACATGATCATAATATCGATGTGTGATTTTGGTCAAAAATGTGATTTTGGTCAAAAACGTAAAAACTACTATGCAGATCAGTCTGAAATTTGGTGGGAACATTCTTTGGGTGTTTAGATAAAGAATGGCATGTTTCTAGAAGTGTTATTCTGCAGATTTTCTTCAAACTATTTTGACACAGTTGGCCCTAGCAACCATGACCACGCCCATAGCAACAGCCAAACGGTGGTGTATTTCACAAAGGTAACAGCGATTAATAAATAGCCAAATGAATAAACATTCATAAAATGTATGCAAATATACCTAGCAACAAGACCACGCCCATAGCAACAGACAAATGATCACGTATATTGCAAATATAACAACAGGGTTGGATAGGCAACTGGATAATCATTCAGCAAATGAACACCTATACCTAGCATGGATCAGCATGTGGATAAAAATTTTTAAAAAACTGTACACAGTTGTGCAACAACGCCATTGGCGCTATTTTTAATTATTCCCATGGTGTCCATGCCATTGATTGGAGAGGAGTTGTTACACTATGATTCCTAACAATAGGGGCCGGTAAAACAGCAGTAGTGGTATTGTGGTATTTCAGTCTTTCCAACATTCTGTATACAATATCTGGTCTACTAAAGGCTAAATCGTTACTTTCCAGCGGGTCTTCGACAATATTGAACAATAGAATAGATCCTGGTGGACCCTGGATCCGTTCGTCTCCGATCTCTGGGGGCATGGTCCATGTAGAATCACCTAAACAGCAAAATACAGATAGAAACATGGCGTATACAATGATGATAAAAGTTATAACTCTAACACTAGATACCGATGCTATTACTTTTCTCTTATTATCTGACAGGATCTAGGACACTTTCAAACATATCGCCATAAACCATTCCAGTATTCATTGCCTTATACCTTGCTAACCATTTAGTGTATTCCCATTAAAGCTATTCTACTGTTTCACATGATATTTAATAGGACAACATAAAACTTCTGATTTGTGGTTTCTTCATAGTACACTTTTGAAGATTTTATTTATGTTTATCATTTGTAAGAGGATATATCTCCATGGTTTAACGATCTTTTACAAATGGTGACTGATTGAGTTCGTTATGTTTGCCTTGTATCTGTACGTACCCTTAAAGGGAGATAATGAATATATCTCTCATGTGTCTCGTCTCGTCTCGTCTCGTCTCGTCTCGTCGTCCCGTCCCATCGATACCCCATCCCATCCCATCCCAGCATCCCGTCTCGCCTCGTCCCATCCCATCCCATCCCATCCCAGCATCCTCTCTCGTCTCGTCCCATCCCATCCCGTCCCATTTCATCTCATCATATCTTCAGTACTGTACCATTTCCTTCCCTTCCAGCACAATGTGTCTACAATACATCACTCTCTTGGGGTGGTAATAGTGTTACAACTTTTTTTCAAAATTTACCAATATTCTCCACCGGTCTAATAATCTAAGTGGAAGTGTGACACGGGGGACTAGATTTTCACTCGATGGCATCAAAAGTCAAAACATATAAAAACTATCTTAGTGCAATGTTAACTTTGTTTCTTTTAAAAGAAAAAGTGATAAAATTCTCTGTATTACCTTTTGCCCCTGTAATCACTTTCCAATTACCCATGCGAATTGCTGCATGAAGATGGGGGTCAAATGTTGTGTATGTCGTATAAGGGTATTCTTTCGGTATATGTAATAAATCTTTCATTGGGTCAATGTTGTGTACTATTTCAATCCTAGGAGAAGGTTTTCCAGCACTGCAAAGACAAGCGAAGGAAGGAAGGAATTAAATAAATTACTTACATCTTGAGAATATGCTAATTTCCTTGCTCCGCAATGACCGTTGTAAATGTCAAGGAAGAATAAATTAAATTGTTTTATAGCTGGCAGTCGTTATCATATATAGTAAATACATGGTCTCTGAATGGCTCCGAGTCGTCTTTCCTCACTTCAGCGATAAACTATAGCGCCCCCTGCGATCGGCCTATGCAACGATAGTTGCAAGTTTTGATCAGATGCATCAATAGTGTTGCCAACTTCGAATGTAATGCGCGGTGTGGATATATATTGTGTATGAATGTCAAACCCCAATGGTTGAATGCCTTGTTTAGCAGTGACGTCACACGTAAACCAACGTCAATTCCTTGTAATCACTACCGCCTCATTTCTACAACTCTGGCACACAATTTGTTTCATATCCATCCAAATTTTAACCCGTTGAATCCTTTAAATCTTACTAGTCAACGGATTTAAATCAGAAACTGACCCTATTATCCTACTTGCTGTCGTGCATTCAGCTTTCCTATGACCTTGGATACTAATTAACTCTATCAACAACACAATGCTATCAATGAATTTAAGAGTAAAATTTTATGAAAACTAATTGCGAGGAAATGTACCACCATTGATGTCTTCTTCATGCTAAGATGTACAATCGCAACTATCGTTACTAGAATAAGATGACAATAGTTGCCAGGGAACACTGGCAAATGTAAGTAGAATCACGTGACAAGGTATGCAAATTAGCGCTGAAACCAATCATTATTAAGATAGCTAATACTCATAAATTAATATTGGTTGGATGGATGGGTGGATGGATGGATGGATGTATACTAGATAGACAGACAGACAGACAGACAGACAGACAGACAGACAGACAGACAGACAGACAGACAGACAGACAGACAGACAGACAGACAGATAGATAGATAGATAGATAGATAGATAGATAGATAGATAGATAGATAGATAGATAGATAGATAGATAGATAGATAGATAGATAGATACCTTATTGTTTCCCATTGGTTGAATGAATCCAATGGTTTAGTATTGTTCACGTTTCCCCCAGCCAGGTGCACAAACGTTGCCAACCAATCACCAACGTACAGAAGTTCTTTATTCATAGTACCCCGTACATGTGGTTTTAAAAATGGACTGTCCACACAAGCTGCACCTCTTACTCCTCCTTCGTAAAGAGTTCCCTTTTGTCCTCTGAGTGGCCAGTTGCTTGCTCCATACCCGAGGGAACCACCATTGTCTGTGTGGATGGATGGGTTGAAGCATGTGGTTTAATAGGACGGTGTTGGTGTGGGTAGGTAACGGATGGATTAAAGGTAGTCCGGGAGAAAAATGGGCAACACGTTAGTCGTTATACAACCAAGACAAAAGCAATTGTAATATACAATATACAAGTACAAATGTACATCAACAATGCCGTCTTTATGGTTACTCTTGCACATCTGCATCTTTCGGACTGTCAAAATTTGATGTTTCCAAGTACATGCAGTAACAATGAGACTATGTAGATGGTCATGTGTATTGTACCAGGACAGTCATCCCATGAACACTCTGGAGTAAGCAATTCATCCCGATGAGTCAAGTTCCTCAGGAATCTCGTTGGTCTTGTTGCCAGGGTGACACACCGACACACACACACACACATACATACATACATACATACATACATACATACATACATACATACATACATACATACATACATACATACACACACACACACTCTGTGTGTGTGTCTCTGTGTCTGTCTCTTTGTCTGTGTGTCTCTCTGTGTCTGTCTATGTGTGTGTCTGTCTCTGTCTCTCTGTCTCTGTCTCTCTCTCTCTCTCTCTCTCTCTCTCTCTCTCTCTCTCTCTCTCTCTCTCTCTCTCTCTCTCTCTCTCTCTCTCTCTCTCTCTCTCTCTCTCTCTCAGCATACTTTAATACCATTTCAACCTACCTGTTGAGAATACAATAACGCTGTTGTCAAGCAAACCTTTCTCTCTTAACGTGTTTGTAACGTTACCAATGGCGTGATCCATACACGTGGTCATAGCGGCATAGATTCGTCGATTATCATCATTGATTTTGTTTCGATACATATCTTCGTATTCCCTCGGTACCTCTAAAGGAGCATGTACCGCTTGAAATGATAAAAACAGGAACAGGGGCTACATGAAATAAAAAGGAAGAATAGAATACCTTTTAATTAAAGAATCCACCTAATATTACACCAGTTAGTAGTCAGGGCAATTTCAAGTACGTGTACGTGTGAACACATCCTAGAGTTGTCTTTCCAACATAAATACCTATTTGCTATCCATAAGCTTATAGCCACGTTAATACGACAGTGATATTCTAGATCTTCGACAGATTACTAGTACTTCACTCTCATACATCAAGCTTATGACAGAGGGCTAAGCTTACTTGTATTCTTTTTCTATATAATTATACAACAGCTGCCACAATCTTCAATTTCATACTCGGGAATTAAACCCAGGAATAATTTATATATACTGAGATTCGGTCAATTGGATCACTTCCGAGTTTTCAAAAAATAAGTTAACAGTTATTTTTAATATGTATACAGGCATTGTACTGTACAATTTTTGCATTGCTCTGTTTTTCGGTAATTTGGAAATTAGAATTTGTAAATTTGCATGTGTGCTCAGATTTAGTATTACTGTTTGTTTGCTTAACCATCGCTTACCCTTGCATGCAGTTTGTATGGCTATATCTATTCAATTCTATTGTGTGCACGCCTACACGAGCGTCTATCTGTCTGTGTGTGTGTGTGTGTGTGTGTACGTGTGAATGTATGTGTGTTTACTGTATTTCTTGGTCTCGTTTACCATGTTTATACTGTAATGTATCCATTGATATTTTTATTATAACGGTGAAAATACAGTATTATTAACCCAAAGCATAGCGTGCTCTATTCCACCCCCCCCATCCCACCCCCACCCCCACACACACACCATACAGCAGAGGAGCACCGTGATCCTCACTAGGCAAGATGTCTACGTGGAACTTAAAATAATGACAGTTTATGAGATAGCTAATGACTCTAATGTAATACCACTAAATATGTAAACTGTAATGAACATTCCACTTGATTATTGGTAGCCAGTTGCCGACGGGCGGCGAGAGAGAGAGAGAGAGAGAGAGAGAGAGAGAGAGAGAGAGAGAGAGAGAGAGAGAGAGAGAGAGAGAGAGAGAGAGAGAGAGAGAGAGAGAGAGAGAGAGAGAGAGAGAGAGAGAGAGAGAGAGAGAGAGAGAGCGAGCGACGAAAAATGGATGTTACGGACACCAAAACGTACTTGTTTTCAATGGCACTTACTACATTAGCTACTCTACATATACAGTGGTTGCTCAAATGATCAAATCTTTACTTTTGGTACGTGGGTCTATTCTGAAGGAAAACAGTCTAGTTTGATCGATCGACAGCAACATTTTAATGCGGTTAAGTAGTATAGATGGTACTTAAGAGTTATCCAGCTTATTATGGTAACAGCTTGAGATTAAATTTGTTGACATGTGGGTCCTGAGTTGAAACATAATGGAAACTACAGGTAGGAACGTACGGATGGCGTTCTAATATCTACTTACCCATAAGGATCGCATTCTCACGAATATCTACTTAAATACTATGTTCAGTACTCCTTCTATTTTGTAGCATCCAGAAATAAAATTCACACTGGTTCGTTGTCATATGTCATCACTGTGTGACGTCATCGGAAGTGTGTAACACGTAAGATAGTTGAGTAGTTTTCACAAGGTACTAACCGTTTTACTGTCATGATTTCGTATAATTTCTTGTGCCTTCTGCGCATACAGAATGGTGGAGTATTGACCTTGGTACTGTGGTCCAACCATTTCGTCGTTATCTCGTAGATCCCAACACTCGGATTTGCCACCAAAGCAGCTTCTAGTGTGATTATAGTACTTTCCTCCGGCTAGATAAAAACCTATAGTTGTTGTAAAGTGTTAGAATACTACGATATGGTCTTCAGTTTAAACTTGGTGATTTGACGTCAGATATCGAATTAATTTACTGTTTATGGTTTTCGGTGATTAGACTCGTTGAAATTAGATAAAGTTACTTTAACATGTTTAACAAGACCTGATACATCTAGTACTACAAAGAATAATATAATTTCCGAGCCTGTTCAATCATGGCTTCAATTCTGCACAATGAGCTCCCTTACAGCATTCGCTCGGAAAGTTGTTATAATAGTTGACGTATGTACTAAATTAAGTGTTTGAATGTACTAAATTAAGTGTTTGATTGTACTAAATTAAGTGTTTGATTGTACCAAATTAAGTGTTTGATTGTACCAAATTAAGTGTTTGATTGTACCAAATTAAGTGTTTGATTGTACCAAATTAAGTGTTTGATTGTACCAAATTAAGTGTTTGATTGTACCAAATTAAGTGTTTGATTGTACTAAATTAAGTGTTTGATTGTACTAAATTAAGTGTTTGATTGTACCAAATTAAGTGTTTGATTGTACTAAATTAAGTGTTTGATTGTACCAAATTAAGTGTTTGATTGTACCAAATTAAGTGTTTGATTGTACTAAATTAAGTGTTTGATTGTACTAAATTAAGTGTTTGATTGTACCAAATTAAGTGTTTGATTGTACCAAATTAAGTGTTTGATTGTACCAAATTAAGTGTTTGATTGTACCAAATTAAGTGTTTGATTGTACCAAATTAAGTGTTTGATTGTACTAAATTAAGTGTTTGATTGTACCAAATTAAGTGTTTGATTGTAACAAATTAAGTGTTTGAATGTAACAAATTAAGTGTTTGATTGTACTAAATTAAGTGTTTGATTGTACTAAATTAAGTGTTTGATTGTACCAAATTAAGTGTTTGATTGTACTAAATTAAGTGTTTGATTGTACTAAATTAAGTGTTTGATTGTACCAAATTAAGTGTTTGATTGTAACAAATTAAGTGTTTGATTGTACCAAATTAAGTGTTTGATTGTACCAAATTAAGTGTTTGATTGTACTAAATGAAGTGTTTGAATGTACTAAATTAAGTGTTTGATTGTAACAAATTAAGTGTTTGATTGTACCAAATTAAGTGTTTGATTGTAACAAATTAAGTGTTTGATTGTAACAAATTAAGTGTTTGATTGTACTAAATTAAGTGTTTGATTGTACTAAATTAAGTGTTTGATTGTACTAAATTAAGTGTTTGATTGTAACAAATTAAGTGTTTGATTGTACCAAATTAAGTGTTTGATTGTACTAAATGAAGTGTTTGAATGTACTAAATTAAGTGTTTGATTGTAACAAATTAAGTGTTTGATTGTACCAAATTAAGTGTTTGATTGTAACAAATTAAGTGTTTGATTGTAACAAATTAAGTGTTTGATTGTACTAAATTAAGTGTTTGATTGTACTAAATTAAGTGTTTGATTGTACTAAATTAAGTGTTTGATTGTAACAAATTAAGTGTTTGATTGTAACAAATTAAGTGTTTGATTGTACTAAATGAAGTGTTTGAATGTACTAAATTAAGTGTTTGATTGTAACAAATTAAGTGTTTGATTGTACCAAATTAAGTGTTTGATTGTAACAAATTAAGTGTTTGATTGTACTAAATTAAGTGTTTGAATGTACTAAATTAAGTGTTTGATTGTAACAAATTAAGTGTTTGATTGTAACAAATTAAGTGTTTGATTGTACTAAATTAAGTGTTTGATTGTAACAAATTAAGTGTTTGATTGTACCAAATTAAGTGTTTGATGTAGTTGTTATGTGGTTTTTAATTGTGATGCGTAATTTGCATAAATAACGATGTTTGCTTATTAGGCAATGCCTTTAGAATGAAAGTTTTAAATTTCAGATAATTTAGTATATGTATTGATAGTAAATAACTGCATGTATCATTTAAAGTTCGTTAATTTATATAATGGTTCATTTGCATGATTAATAATTTTTTCTATAATTAGGCAATATCTAAAGTATACAACGTTCAAATTTCATATAGATTCATATGATTAATTTCCAATTAAGGGGTGCATCATGTATAATATCTATAGCTCTGCATGTTGCATTCCAATAATGTGTGTAGGAACATAAATCTATGGTTTGCCCTTAGGGCATTAAGTTTACATCTGGTTTTATTAATGTAATTTCATTTAATTGTTATTGTCATTTCAGCTTCGTAAACTTTGCAATATAAAAGTTAGTGAATGTTATTTCAGTTACAGCTACAAGGAATTTATAATGAAGACTCGGGGAATTAAAATGTGATGTCTTTAATTTGTTTTGCTTGTAAAGTACAACACACACACACACACACACACACACACACACACACACACACACACACACTTTCTGTCATAAGGCATTAACTAAATTGTAATAGATTGGAAAAACGATTTGTTCAGTATGAAATAAAAATTAATATATTATATTGTGTACATAAAATGGAGCCATAGATTGTATTAAATTGAGATGATAAATGAACGAATGTACCACTAGTATAGGACTTTACTACCAAAGCAGCTTATATCTTTACGTATACTGTATCAGCTTGCATCAAGTTTCACCACGTTTCCATAGCTACGCTGTAAGTCATTTAATTAGATCGCGTTAGCAGCTAGCCGCTGTACAAAATGACATGAAAAATCCAAATGATTATATTTTCACTGTCGAGCGAGAACATTTGAACTAATACATGTATATTATTTATATGCTGACAGATGTCTCTGATAACGCTATACGTGATTTTGTAGGAGATTCATCCTTAAAATGATATAAATCGACAGCCCAAAACTACTCAGAAATGTGTTGTTTTTTTAAAACGTACCAAAGAATGTATCAAATCCTCGATGATTTGGTGTACATTCCCACTTATAAAAACCAAGATGCCATTTTCCAACCATATGGGTGGCATAACCACTTTCTTTCATCTTTTGAGGAAGAAGTACTTCGTCCAATGGGAGACATCTAGTTTCTCCAGCCGTCAGGACGAAATGTTGCATTCCAGTGCTAATCTATGAAAACAGACAGTTATTCAGAATCATGCCACTGAAATCATAATTTTAGATGCATAATGTGGAATCATTATTGTACTGTAGAACTTTAAAAAATGTTAATTTGAAATTTCCATTTTTACCGTGTAATCGATTTTACCATTTTGACAGTTATGAGTATTTGTACGGAATGAAAGAAATTCGGTTTCGACGTGAAATAAAGTCAGTCTTCACTGAGACCACTAACGAACAGACTAGATCTTCAGGACGATTAATCTTCACGAATCCAACAGATCGTTTTATTTTTTCCGTCAAGAAAAGACGAACCTGTATTAACTCTTCATAGAACGGACATGGTGTTACAGCAGAGATAAAGTAGAAAAGGGTAAGCAGTAAATAACGAAAATAGAATGGACATGGTGTACTCACAGTAGAGAAAGAGTAGAAACGGGTAAGCAGTAAATAACGAAAATAGGAATTTACTTGAGCTCTGACAACCGATGGTGGAATTAACAAAAAGTAAGATTTTGAAATCATAACATTTGAACACATCCTAGCTAGAAATCTCAAACAAAAATGGTGTTACAAAATATAATGTTAGAATATCATATCTTATATTTAATTTATGAGAAATCTAAAATTCATAACGATTATATTTCAACAGGTCTTTCAAAAGTATTTAAAATTGATGTTATTTATTGGACGACTACGGACTATCATTGTAAATGTTAAAATGCTAAGTAAGGAGATGACATATTGTTGACATGATGCAACGGTTGTTTTTGTTTGATGTATGCCGCGCGCGCATAATGTTGCAGCGTGTGACAACCGGCGAAAAACACCCGTGCCTTTGCTTGCTCGTGGTAAGCAGGAATGAGACAAGTTTCACACAAAGACTACAATATAAATTAGTGCCGGAAAATTATCAAAGCATAAACACCACAGGATCCAGGATCCCATAACTCTGTTTACTGATAGAATACTACATGTTATAACAATCGAATACGACTGTTAGTGTTATATTACAATTAAATGGATGATAAAAACATCACCTGAACCTACAGTATAGCTACCCTAATGTGTTGTATCTATTACTGTTTTTACCTAATTTTTTCATTACATAAAATCCTTCCTTAACTCACTTCATTCAAGCAAATGCACCGGTGTTTTTCATGGGTTCTATCAATTATAATCAACGGTGGCTATATTTGGTGTAATTGGCTACCATTGACACGCAGTGGCTCAAGAACAGCAAAACAAAGAAATCTTATTTATGTAACTTCGCTACAATATCAGAATTATCTTCTAATATCATAATCATAAAATTCAAAACAAATTATGTCTCACAGATGATTTAAATATAGTATTTGAAAAGTTGAGGAGAGGGGCCTTATTTTGTGTATATGTATTTGGGTTTAATTTAACTTTACACACAATAAATAGAAACAAAATGTTGAATGTGTAACAACAATTTGATTTCAAAAGTTGTTCATGATTTCCATTATTTTCTCAAACTCCATGATATTTTAACATCAGTCTTGCCTACATCAATTGTGCTTTTTGTGTCTATCATATGATGGATGAGATACGCTCATACAAAATGTTCATTTCTGATAAGATTAGATTCCTAATCTAATAAACGTAATATAAAGTAATGCAGTCGTTGTAATTCGAGCAAAATAACTTCAGTGAATAACTTGGAGATCGAAACTGAGAACCCCCCCATTTCTCCGGGCGAAAACATTCAACATCATGAACTATTACCTGGTTCCGCCCAGTCATCAGTACTGATCTCGTTGGTGTACACAGCGGTGTCACGTAGTAATTTTCGAGTTTGACTCCCTCGGCTGCAAGTTTGTCAATATTCGGTGTTTGTATAATAGAGTCGTGGTATCCAACATCGTGCCAGCCAAGATCATCAGCAAGAATGAAAATGATATGAGGTTTTGTCTGCCCTAAGCTCGGAGAAACTAAGCATAGAAAGAAAGCAAAACTGGATGCGAAGTATAAAAAACTCGGAGCTTGCGAATGCATGTTGAATGTAGACCAGAAACTACTAAGCTATATGGCTGATGGTGGCAACCGCGGTGGACGCTGGGTAATAATAAATCAAGCTGACAACAGTAACTCCGTCGTCTGCTCGATATAGTCTTTATGCAATGCAAAATTGATCCACACAACACGACAGCGTTAAAGATGTATTGTGCCAGCTGCTACAGTGAAATCACGTAAGATTTTGAGGCACGCAGAGCTGGTTTCAAGTCTCGTAAACGACAACAAATAATTAAAAAGATGACGTAAACATTTAGAGGACACGGGGATTAAATTTTATTCACCAATGTGTTACCGAAATCGTGGAGAAGCCAAACTAGATTATTTATCTGCAAACGCCCAGCACTGTACAGTGCCCACGATATTACAGTCTTCTCATACCAAACTCAAAGCCCAGAATGAGAAAATATATTGATGGGAGCATGTGTTGCACATGTGCAAGGTGACTGAAATGCAGTGGCCTGTTGCTCAAAATGACTTGGTGATTTGTGAGCACGTCCTCAGCCCAATTGGTCAATTTCTGATCACACACAGGTGTCTATTCAAAAATCACAATCTTTTAAATTCTTTCAGTAGTGTGATGTTTCAGCTCTTGCATGGGGATATCCTGCTGCTTTTAACTATATTTAATAGCTCGAGAAAATTATCTTTAATAAAGTTTTAAACGGGCGATTGATGTGGTGTAAGCTGCGTAGTTGGTGCAATGTCTCCACTATAGCTCGACTCGAGTTGCGCAAACAATGACTTTCTTACAAGGTATATCCTAACTCACCAAGTCTCCAACAAGTTGGTGCCCAATGTATGTATGTATGTATGTATGTATGTATGTATGTATGTATGTATGTATGTATGTATGTATGTATGTATGTATGTATGTATGTATGTATGTGTGTGTGTATGTATGTATGTATGTATGTATGTATGTATGTATGTATGTATAACGCGTATGTATGTCTTTTGTTAAGGTCAAGAGTTTTAAAGCAAATGGGAATTCTTATACCCAATACATCTGTCGGTCAGCTGAGAAATCATAGCATTTGTACGAAAGCCGTAGAGGGACTTCTTACTTCTGACTTCCGACTTCTTACTTCTGACTTCCGACTTCCGACTTCCGACTTCTGATGTATGTGTGTGTATGTGTGTATGCATGTATGCGTGTATGTATGTATGTATGTATGTATGTATGTATGTATGTATGTATGTATGTATGTGTTATTATATTGAAAGTTACGATACGGCAGGTAGTAGTATATAGGGGGAGGGGGCGTTAGTAGGCCTCTATAGCTATATAGCGTTTTGAAATAGGTTAAAAGTTATATCAGTAATGTTAATGTGATAATGCGTTACCAGCAACAACACACACTGGCATATGCGTCAAAAGAAATACAAAAAATACAGCTCGAGTGTCATATTCCGATTTGATATTTTATTTTCATTCTAATATTAATTGATAGGAATATAAATCTAGAAAGTAAACTTTCCAAATAAGAGATGTGATATGTGTGATGTATTATTCTATTTGAAAGTCAACCATGGAGTCCATGCCATATCATTTTATTTGAAAGTCAACCATGGGGTCCATGCCATATTATTCTATTTGAAAGTCAACCATGGAGTCCATGCCATATCATTCTATTTGAAAGTCAACCATGGAGTCCATGCCATATTATTTTATTTGAAAGTCAACCATGGAGTCCATGCCATATTATTTTATTTGAAAGTCAACCATGGAGTCCATACCATATCATTCTATTTGAAAGTCAACCATGGAGTCCATGCCATATTATTTTATTTGAAAGTCAACCATGGAGTCCATGCCATATCATTTTATTTGAAAGTCAACCATGGAGTCCATGTCATATCATTCTATTTGAAAGTCAACCATGGAGTCCATGCCATATCATTCTATTTGAAAGTCAACCATGGAGTCCATGCCATATCATTCTATTTGAAAGTCAACCATGGAGTCCATGCCATATCATTCTATTTGAAAGTCAACCATGGAGTCCATGCCATATTATTCTATTGGAAAATCAACCATGGAGTCCATGCCATATTATTCTATTGGAAAATCAACCATGGAGTCCATGCCATATTATTCTTATTTGAAAGTCAACCATGGAGTCCATGCCATATCATTCTATTTGAAAGTCAACCATGAAGTCCATGCCATATCATTCTATTTGAAAGTCAACCATGAAGTCCATGCCATATCATTCTATTTGAAAGTCAACCATGGAGTCCACGCCATATCAAAGTGAGTGACAGGATCTGAGGCATCCATGTGAGTTACTACATCCTCAGGTAGTACTGATCTCTCGTAGTGGAATTGTAACCGTTTTAACAGTTGGTATACCACATCAGGTCGAGCGTTTGCTAAGTTTGACCTTTCTTCGGGGTCTTCAGGTATGTTGTACAGCTGCACGACGGGATGCATTTTGCTTTCTCTGTGATAGCCCATCTCGTCAGGAGTAGTCCAATCCGAATCCCCTTAAACAGATAACAAAACAAAACAGAAATAGGGGCGAGGGACGGCATGGGTAGACCAAGAATAGGAAAAAATGTATTAAAATCACAACATTAATAAATACTTGTACGCATTTTAGGGGAAGTGTGTGTGTGTGTGTGTGTGTGTGTGTGTGTGTGTGTGTGTGTGTGTGTGTGTGTGTCTGTGTCTGTGTGTGTATGTGTGTGTGTTTGACAGAAATATGTTCTTGCGAACTTGAGTGCGTTTTTTGCGCTTGTAATTCAACCCAAAGTTTTTCCTTGATTTGTTTTGGACGGAAAATTTTCAAAACTGTTAGTAACCAGAATTATCATTTAAAATCAAAACATTTATGTAGCGGAATGTTTATTCATATCTGTTAATAAAATGTGTATTATACCTGCACTTCCAGTCACCAGTTTCCAATTTCCCACTCGAATTGACGCAAACACGCGTGTATCAAAATCGGAAAATTCATGGAATGGTTCGTCTTCTCGGTAAACAGGTGATAAGGGACGCAAAGGATCGAGATTATGAACCACTTCTTTTCTGTTCGATGGGTTTCCTTCACTGCAAAAAAAGTAAAAGTATAGTCAGTTTGATTGACATCACCAACAAAACGAATTCACTTTCTTTTTTTCGTCGTTGCTATATTAAATCTATTGTTGTTTTAAATCAAAGCTATAAAACAGTATGCTTATTTTGTTATTTTATTTTAAGTTAATGCAATTTGATAAATGATGTTGTGTACTTTATTAAAGTGACATACACCTAGTTTGTAAGTTGTTTTAATCAGGCAAAAATATTTTACATAAAACCTTAAGCTACATGACGGTACTCTAGTATAATGTGAAGTCAATGCATACTTTCAGATTCAGATTCAGATTCAGATTCAGATTCTTTGTAGATATTTATTCACGAGCGCTCCTAAAGAACAGTAAAAAAAAGGATAAAAGAGGACGGATAAAAAACACAAGATAAAAGTGACAAATTGTGTGAGATCTGATAATTTCAACATCTGCCCCCATTTACATTAATTGGAATATAAGGTTGACGAGACAATCTAAAATCAACAATTACTTCCTTGGTCTTATTTATATTGAGTTCGAGATTTTTCACTTCACACCATTTGACCAAGTTCTACTTTTGCCCTGTACACAGTTTCATCGTTATTACATATCAAGCCAATTGTTGTAGTGTCATCAGCAAACTTAACAATTACATTATCATCATAGATACAACAATGGGCTTAAAACACAACCCTGGGGAGCGCCTGTGTTAAAAGCAATGGGAGAGGAAATGCGATTGTGAATCTTTACTGTTTATGGTCTATCATACTGGAAAGGTACGATCCACCTGCAAGTAGAAGAGCCGATTCCTAGATGAGAGAATTTATTAAACAGTTTCCATGGTATAAAAACGTTGTCTGGTGTCGTTAGCTGTTTCCTCGATATTTCTATACTAAATGATGTCCTAAATTTGTATTAGTATAGTACTTGAATAACAGGTTTGAGATCTGCCGGGTAAAAATGGCACAAGCTGAGTTTATACTACTTAATACATACATAAGACCTCGATTTTACAATATGAAGTATAATATTAAACGAGAACGCCTAGCCCCGCCTCTCCAGGAAATAAAGGTATGTTCATAAAACTTTGGGTTCTGGAGAGTCATTTCATGACTATTTATGTGATGGAAGTAAGCGAGTTTAGGAGTCAGGAATATTCAGTGTTCATCTAATGAATAATCATGTCTACTAAAGATCCATCATGCAATGGTGTTCCGCTGAAAGATAAATAGAGGTGAAAAAGTTACAATTTAGTGTTTCTTGGCAACCGAGCGACAATTATGAAATGACCCTCCAGAATCCATAGTTAATGAAAATATCTTTATTTCCTGAAGTGGCATTCCCCTTTAATGTCGATGTATGATTTCTATATCACATTGTCCTCTGGCATCGTTACAATGATTTTATACTAGGGATTTCCTTGTTATTTCCATACCTATAATAAATGACGTCATTTCCATACATATAATAAATGACGTCATTTCCATACCTATAATAAATGACGTCATTTCCATACCTATAATAAATTACGTCATCGGATCCATTTAACTTTGCTTCTGTACTTTACTGTGAGTAAGCTTACATTTTAAAGGTGCAGCAAACGTTACACCCGAAAATTAACGTACAGACTCAGCTTGTGTTATGCTCCAGGAAGTTAATACTAGAGGTACACCATTGAATATCAGCTATAAACTGAACACCTCTACAACAAACAAACAAACAAACAAACAAACAAACAAACAAACAAACAAACAAACAAAACAAAACAAACAAACAAACAAGTGCATACCTAATAACATCCCATTGGTTCCGTCCATCTAATCGTTTCGTACCATTTGTACTTCCTCCAGCCAGGTGTATAAACGTTGGCAACCAATCACCGATGGACAACAGTTCTTTATTCACCCTTCCTTTGACATGCGGTTTTAGATGTGGACTCCACACAAATGCTGCCCCTCTCACGCCTCCCTCATAGAGAGATGTCTTCTGTCCTTTGAGAGGCCAATTGCTGGCCCCAGCATTAAGAGCTCCGCCGTTGTCTGAAAAATTCAAATTCATCTTTAGAACTTTTAAGAACCCACTTTCAATAATATCTCACAATGCCTTCATTGAACAATTCAATATTACAGGGCAGTACCGAGATCATTTGAAAATTCACTGTTGGGTCACCGCAGTTCAAAGAGTTAACGTTTGTAGATTGACTACACAACAATATACCGTGTCAACTATATATGTACTAAAGATAGATTACGTCAACTACACACTGAAAAGTAAAATACACGTACTACATAATAATATATCATATCAATTATACACTAAAATACACGTACTACACAACGATATATTACGTCACCTAAAACCAAAATGCACGTACAAAGCACTAATATATTACGTGAACTATACACTAAAATACACGTCGTAAGTACGCAACTATATATCACGTGAACTGCCACTAAAATACACGTAAGTACCCAACTACATATCACGTGAACTGTCACTAAAATACACGTACTACGCAACTACATATCACGTGAACTGTCACTAAGTACCCAACTATATATCACGTGAACTGTCACTAAAATACACACAGTCTGTGCAACTATATATCACGTGAACTGTCACTAAAATACACGTACTACGCAACTATATATCACGTGAACTGTCACTAAAATACACGTACTACGCAACTATATATCACAACTGTCACTAAAATACACGCAGTCTATGCAACTATATATCACGTGAACTGTCACTGTCACTAAAATACACGTACTGTGTAACGATACAGAATAGTGTGCTTTAAAGGCAATGGGTTCATCGGCCACTGGACGCAATTTATACATTCAATTACTCAATACAATCGAAAGGGGAAATGTACCATGACACAACATTTAGTTTATGCACCCAGGACCACTTATTTTTTTCAAACACCAACCTGTAGAGAATACGATAACACTATTTTCCAAAAGACCTTTCTCCTTCAAAGTCTTGGTCACATTACCAATAGCTTCATCCATACATGTAGTCATAGCGGCGTACGTCCTCCTATCCCAGTCCTTAATTTTGTCTTTATACATTGTGACGTATTGAGTAGGTACTTGTAAGGGGGCATGAACCGCTTGGAATGATAAGTAGAGAAACAATGGCTGCAATCAAACATGAATAACTTTTAGTATAGAATTACTGTCTCGAGAAGATAAGGTCACACGATCGTTGTTGTTGTTGTTGTTGTTGTTGTTGTTGTTGTTGTTGTTGTTGTTGTTGTTGGTGGTGGTGGTGGTGGTGGTGGTGGTGGTGGTGGTGGTGGTGGTGGTGGTTTAAAAAATATATTTTTAACATCCTTTGCGTGTGAATAACCAAAACATAATTATAAAAGGAAAATATGTAATGTAATGAATTACACTAATACGTTATTGAAATTCGTCGATTGCCGAATAATGAAAAGGGGTTATTTAAAAATAAATAATGCGTGGATACAAGTCTTACATATTACTATTACAAAAGAAATTTACTGTTAAATTGAATACAGTGAACTGTGTTTCAACGCACATTGACATACGTATACCTTCATCGCTACATGTTGACATACCTTCATCGCTACATTTGGACATTGGTAGAATATTTTAAAACTGAAATCAGGCTTACTGTGTCTAGATCATGTTTTCGTATTATTTCCTGTGACTTCTCTGCAAATAAAGTTGTAGAATATTGATCCCTGTAGTCAGGTGCCACATTTATATCGCCATCTCGTAAGTCAAAACACTCGTATCTATGGCCATGGCATTTACGTGTATGGTGAAAGTAATCGCCCCCTGCAAGGTAAAAACCTACAGGAAAGAACAAAAACTATCTCAGACAAGCGACCTAGCAGTCGAAATAGCTCCACTGTTTTGTATTTTTCTTACATAGATGGTACAAAGTAAATCTCTGATGTTGTATTAATGAGCATTGTCTAGAAACATTTGAACTATGCTACGAATAACCCTAGTGGCAAAGTGTTTGGGGTCACCTATAAATCACCTATAAACCCAGTCAAAAAATTCCATGCACATCACATTTCTCTTCATCATCAGCTTATGGCTTAAAAAGATAATTTCCACAAAATGATCTGAGTGGTAAAAATTGTTCACTACTATAGTTTTTCGTTCATCATGGTAAAAATGATTTTTTTTCCAGCCAGTGGGTTGTACCGATAACAAATTACCATCTGCCAAAACAGGTAATTACACATGTTAATTTGGCATGAACAAATCTGAATGGACCTAAGGCATATCCACACCAAATATCACTGCAATCCAGCAACCTGTTTCAGAGAAGTAAATGTATATGTACCATAGTATACCATTATCACAAATTGGTTTGTTGATTGCTGTCTACATTTGTTCAATGTGTAATGACCAATCTTGAAAGAACAAATTGTATTAACTACGTGTAATGAGTCTCCCATGGATGTATACTGTTGTTCTGAGATACCATGAGGAGATCACGTATTCCACAGGTTCCAGTTACGTATTCCACAGGTTCCAGTTACGTATTCCACAGGTTCCAGTTACGTATTTCACAGGTTCCAGTTGAATTTATGTACAAAGATAACAACAACTAGACCAAAAGTAATCTATGCGTTTAAATAACAGTATTCATATGGTGAGATACTAACACCATAAGACCCTGTTTACTTTGCATTTAAAGTGATCTCAACTATGCATTGAGTGGGGTGGAGATGGGGTTCATTTTGGAAAATGTGGTCGATACGGGGGGGGGGGTTTACTTTGACTTGTCATCGGCGTTGGGGTCAGTTTGAGGAAAGACATGTTCAACTTGGAAACACAGCCAAGGCCCCCCCCCCAGCAATTAAAAATAACCCTTTAAGTGGGGAACACCAAGTAAATTAGTGTATTATGTATATGTTACACCCAATCTGTGAAATTGCCGAATTTATGAAATTGGTAGGTAAATTTGCCCAGTTCATGAAATAGTCAATCGTGTTGCCCAGGTGATGAAGTGGGTATGGTAAGATATGCCCAGTACATGAAATAAGCATCTTTTATAGGACACACACAAAATAGAATAAGAATCAAACAACTTTATTATCATGTATTTACAAACTCATCACTTCATAATTCTTATTTTATAATAATTCAGTGTAGCTTGTGTTTTTAATAGAGTTCGATAATCAACACCCCAGTTCAAAACTCTTCCCAAGAATTTAATTTCGCTTCTTTTAGTTCATAATCTATACTCTCATTTGCATAAGGTTGACTATTTCATGAACTGGGCAAAGTTACATGCACATTTCATGAATTGGGCAATTTCACAGATTGGGTGTAATATATATATTATGCGTGCAGTAACACCAATATAGCTACTACGAGAGAAATGTGATTAAGATATCCATACCAAAGAATGTATCAAAACCACGGTGATTTGGGGTACAGTTCCAGTGACAGAATCCTAAATGCCATTTTCCTACCATGTGAGTTGAGTAGCCACTTTCTTTTAACTTTTGGGGCATAAGTACTTCTTTTAACGGTAGACATCGTGGTTCTTGGGCTACTAGTACATGGTGCTGCATTCCTGTATGAATCTGTAAATATTAAGTAATATCAAAAATCGACATATCAAAATATGCATTACTGCACATTCGATCAAGTTCTCTCTCTCTCTCTCTCTCTCTCTCTCTCTCTCATTCTCATTGAAAATATGCATTACTGCGCACTCGATCAAGTTTCTCCCCCCCCCCTCTCTCTCTCTCTCTCTCTCTCTCTCTCTCTCTCTCTCTCTCTCTCTCTCTCTCTCTCTCTCTCTCTCTCTCTCTCTCTCTCTCTCTCTCTCTCTCTCTCTCTCTCATTTACGACCTCATGAATCTGAATTGAGTTTAATTCGTTGCGACAAACGTCTAATTTGTAATAGTATGTCAAATGAATACAAAACCATTGTTACACATTGTGCTTCGGGTTGAATCAATCAATCAATCAATCAGTCACAATCGTTCCATTTACCTGATACCTGCCAGTCATCAGCTCTGATCTAGATGGTGAACATAGTGGTGTGACGTAGTAATTTTCGAGTTTGACTCCCTCAGCTGCAAGTCTGTCAATATTAGGTGTTTGTATAATAGAGTCGTGGTATCCAACATCGTGCCAGCCAAGGTCATCGGCAAGAATGAAAATGATATGCGGTTTTGTATTTGCCAGACCACAGGGAAGTAACACACAAAGTGAAATGAAGATATATATCGCAGACATATTTTACTTTTGTTACAACTAGATTAGAAGATGAGCTTTCATCCGTGATTAATACATCTAAGCACAATTACCATTTATTGCCATGGTAACTACGTATGTGGTGTTTTGACAACCGGTATCATCTGCAGGGACAACCGTTGAAATGAAACGTTCACATTTTCTCGATATTTTGAGGCTTTCAGTTTCAGCACAAAATAATAATTGAAATAGCCCGAAACAGTTCATTCAAATATTTGACAATGAAGATATTTGTAAAGAACTTTGCCAAAGGGTTGTACCTAAAGAGATATGAACTGGTCTTTAAGCATTTTAGAATATCATGTTTGAGTTACGAAATATTCACGTTTTGTTGCTGGAGGTCGCTTATAGTTCCACACAGCTGTAACAATTTAAATAGTCCCATTTGGGGTTTTCCTTTACTTTCCTTTATTTTGACAGTTACTGTAATAATAACATATTCAGAATAGTGAATTCATGTCATGTTATTACATGTAGGAGTACATAGGAAACTCGTATAATATTTCTAACCTTACATACATACATACATACATACATACATACATACATACATACATACAACATACATACATACACACACACACACACACACACACACACACACATACATACATACATACATACATACATACATACATACATACATACATACATACATACATACATACATGTTGATTGATCGCGAGGACAATATCATACGTCTGTTTGTTTGATGAGGGACTGTGGGTCACCCCACCACAGACTGTTTCCCGACATCGAAGCCCAAGAGAAACAGCCTGGATGTGGTGGGGATAATCCACAGAACCGAGGGAAACTGACGTACGGTGTTGAACGAGTACAATCAGTCAACATGTGTTTTATAACACATTATATCATTTCCTGCATTATATGCTGTGCCTACAAATTATACGTTACATCATTTGTACACCGTATGGTTACCATGCGACAATTGTGAAAGTAGTTAAGAAAACAACAAATGAATCTGCAAAGTTTGTGCCTTTAATACCAACTTTTGTTCATTCCAGATCCTTTCTGATACAATGACGGCAAGTTTGTCTTCACAAAATTGTAGATGTTTCCACAATAACGTCTCAAGCTCCACACGTGTCATCAGTTATTATCAAGAAAATTGTTGACCGGTTTTGGCCCGTCTGAGAAGTGTTTCAGTCCATATATACCGGTCTTGGCCCGTCTGAGCAGTGTTTCAGTCCATATATACCGGTCTTGGCCCGTCTGATCAGTGTTTCAGTCCATATATACCGGTCTTGTTCCGTCTAAGCAGTGTTTCAGTCGATATATACCGGTCTTGGCCCGTCTGAGCAGTGTTTCAGTCCATATATACCGGTCTTGGCCCGTCTGAGCAGTGTTTCAGTCGATATATACCGGTCTTGGCCCGTCTGAGCAGTGTTTCAGTCGATATATACCGGTCTTGGCCCGTCTGAGCAGTGTTTCAGTCGATATATACCGGTCTTGGCCCGTCTGAGCAGTGTTTCAGTCGATATATACCGGTCTTGTTCCGTTTGAGCAGTGTTTCAGTCGATATATACCGGTCTTGGCCCATCTGAGCAGTGTTTCAGTCCATATATACCGGTCTTGGCCCGTCTGAGCAGTGTTTCAGTCCATATATACCGGTCTTGGCCCGTCTGAGCAGTGTTTCAGTCCATATATACCGGTCTTGGCCCGTCTGAGCAGTGTTTCAGTCCATATATACCGGTCTTGGCCCGTCTGAGCAGTGTTTCAGTACATATATACCGGTCTTGGCCCGTCTGAGCAGTGTTTCAGTCCATATATACCAGTGTTGGCCCGTCTGAGCAGTGTTTCAGTCCATATATACCGGTCTTGGCCCGTCTGAGCAGTGTTTCAGTCCATATATACCGGTCTTGGCCCGTCTGAGCAGTGTTTCAGTCCATATATACCGGTCTTCGCCCGTCTGAGCAGTGTTTCAGTACAAATATACCGGTCTTGGCCCGTCTGAGCAATGTTTCAGTACATATATACCGGTCTTGGCCCGTCTGAGCAATGTTTCAGGCTAAGTCCATATATACCGGTCTTGGCCCGTCTGAGCAGTGTTTCAGTCGATATATACCGGTCTTGGCCCGTCTGAGCAGTGTTTCAGTCCATATATACCGGTTTTGGCCCGTCTGAGCAGTGTTTCAGTCCATATATACCGGTCTTGGCCCGTCTGAGCAGTGTTTCAGTACATATATACCGGTTTTGGCCCGTCTGAGCAATGTTTCAGTCCATATATACCGGTTTTGGCCCGTCTGAGCAGTGTTTCAGTCCATATATACCGGTCTTGGCCCGTCTGAGCAGTGTTTCAGTCCATATATACCGGTCTTGGCCCGTCTGAGAAGTGTTTCAGTCCATATATACCGGTCTTGGCCCGTCTGAGCAATGTTTCAGTCGATATATACCGGTCTTGGCCCGTCTGAGCAATGTTTCAGTCCATATATACCGGTCTTGGCCCGTCTGAGCAGTGTTTCAGTCCATATATACCAGTGTTGGCCCGTCTGAGCAGTGTTTCAGTCCATATATACCGGTCTTGGCCCGTCTGAGAAGTGTTTCAGTCCATATATACCGGTCTTGGCCCGTCTGAGCAGTGTTTCAGTACATATATACCGGTCTTGGCCCGTCTGAGCAGTGTTTCAGTCCATATATACCGGTCTTGGCCCGTCTGAGCAGTGTTTCAGTCCATATATACCGGTTTTGGCCCGTCTGAGCAGTGTTTCAGTCCATATATACCGGTCTTCGCCCGTCTGAGCAGTGTTTCAGTCCATATATACCGGTCTTGGCCCGTCTGAGAAGTGTTTCAGTCCATATATACCGGTCTTGGCCCGTCTGAGCAGTGTTGTAGTACATATATACCGGTTTTGGCCCGTCTGAGCAGTGTTTCAGTCCATATATACCGGTCTTGGCCCGTCTGAGCAGTGTTTCAGTACATATATACCGGTTTTGGCCCGTCTGAGCAGTGTTTCAGTACATATATACCGGTTTTGGCCCGTCTGAGCAATGTTTCAGTCCATATATACCGGTTTTGGCCCGTCTGAGCAGTGTTTCAGTCCATATATACCGGTCTTGGCCCGTCTGAGCAGTGTTTCAGTCGATATATACCGGTCTTGGCCCGTCTGAGCAGTGTTTCAGTCGATATATACCGGTCTTGGCCCGTCTGAGCAGTGTTTCAGTACATATATACCGGTTTTGGCCCGTCTGAGCAGTGTTTCAGTCCATATATACCGGTCTTGGCCCGTCTGAGCAGTGTTTCAGTCCATATATACCGGTCTTGGCCCGTCTGAGCAATGTTTCAGTCCATGTATACCGGTCTTGGCCCGTCTGAGCAGTGTTTCAGTCCATATATACCGGTTTTGGCCCGTCTGAGCAGTGTTTCAGTCCATATATACCGGTCTTGGCCCGTCTGAGAAGTGTTTCAGTCCATATATACCGGTTTTGGCCCGTCTGAGCAGTGTTTCAGTCCATATATACCGGTCTTGGCCCGTCTGAGCAATGTTTCAGTCCATGTATACCGGTCTTGGCCCGTCTGAGCAGTGTTTCAGTCCATATATACCGGTTTTGGCCCGTCTGAGCAGTGTTTCAGTCCATATATACCGGTGTTGGCCCGTCTGAGCAGTGTTTCAGTCCATATATACCGGTTTTGGCCCGTCTGAGCAGTGTTTCAGTCCATATATACCGGTTTTGGCCCGTCTGAGCAGTGTTTCAGTCCATATATACCGGTCTTGGCCCGTCTGAGCAGTGTTTCAGTCCATGTATACCGGTCTTGGCCCGTCTGAGCAGTGTTTCAGTCCATATATACCGGTTTTGGCCCGTCTGAGCAGTGTTTCAGTCCATATATACCGGTCTTGGCCCGTCTGAGCAGTGTTTCAGTCCATATATACCGGTCTTGGCCCGTCTGAGCAATGTTTCAGTCCATATATACCGGTCTTGGCCCGTCTGAGCAGTGTTTCAGTCCATATATACCAGTGTTGGCCCGTCTGAGCAGTGTTTCAGTCCATATATACCGGTCTTGGCCCGTCTGAGTGTTGATAGTAAGTGTTCAATATTCATGCTATCGTACTATGACCATTTTTCCGTCTTTATTATCAAAGTAAGTTAGCATTATAAACTTGACCTCTAATGATAATGTTGAGATAGAGGAGTGAGCTGGTGTTACAGTAAGGAGCATCCAGTATTTACAAGAGGAGAGGACGGGGGGGACTACTATTACCACAGTGAATTGTGTGAAGGCATTGGTTGTTTCCAAGTACTATCAGTACAGTGAATTGTGTGAAGGCATTGGTTGTTTCCAAGTACTATCAGTACAGTGAATTGTGCGAAGGCATTGGTTGTTTCCAACTACTATCACCACAGTGAATAGTGTGAAGGCATTGGTTGTTTCCAACTACTATCACCACAGTGAATAGTGTGAAGGCATTGGTTGTTTCCAACTACTATCACCACAGTGAATAGTGTGAAGGCATTGGTTGTTTCCAACTACTATCACCACAGTGAATTGTGTGAAGGCATTGGTTGTTTCCAACTACTATCACCACAGTGAATAGTGTGAAGGCATTGGTTGTTTCCAACTACTATCACCACAGTGAATTGTGTGAAGGCATTGGTTGTTTCCAACTACTATCAGTACAGTGAGCTGTGTGAAGGCATTGATTGTTTCCAATACCACAGTGAATAGTGTGAAGCCACGGTATAAATTAAATTCTGTGTTTGGATCTTGGCATATATTTAAAGGCCAGCACTTAAAAAGACGTGATGGACGTACTTTACAACTGACATTTGTAATAACGCTTCTGTGATTAAAAATTACTTTTTATGGAATAAAACTGTACAGTGCCTATGACGTAGGTCCTGGCGAGTCTTCCATCAGTTTGTTTATATTGGTGGAAATTATGATGCAACGTTGAAAGCAATAAATACATCAACTTTGAGCACTTTTGAAAAACCTGTTAAAATATCAACCTTTATGAATTTTAGATTTCTTATAATATAAGATATGATATTCTAATATTATATTTTATACACCACTTCGTCCTGACGGCTGGAGAAACTAGATGTCTCCCATTGGACGAAGTACTTCTTCCTCAAAAGATGAAAGAAAGTGGTTATGCCACCCATATGGTTGGAAAATGGTATCTTGGTTTTTAATGGGAATGTACACCAAATCATCGAGGATTTGATACATTCTTTGGTACGTTTTTAAAAAAATGCAAGTATAAATATTTCTGAGTAGTCATGGGTTGTCGATTTATATCATTTTAAGGATAAATCTCCAAATTGAACAAAATCACGTATAGCGTTATCAGAGACATCTGTCAGCATATAAAATAATATACATGTATTAGTTCAAATGTTCTCGCTCGACAGTGAAAATATAATCATTTGGATATTTTGCAAGTAATATATATATATATATATATATATATATATATATATATATATATATATATATATATATATATATATATATATATATATATATATATATATATATATATATATATAAAGTCCTTTGAGTAGCGGCTAGCTACTAACGCGATCTACTATCGTAGCTATGGAAACATGGTGAAACTGATGCAAGCTGATACAGTATAGGTATAAGCTGCTTTGGTAGTAAAGTCCTATACTAGTTGTACATTTGTTCATTTATCATCTCAATGTATCACAATCTATGTCTCCACTTTATGCACACAATATATAATTATATAAGCGATAATTGGTATGATGGTTTGGGCCTTTAGTATTGCTTAAAAAGCTAAGTTTAAGGGCTGTGCACTTCCAAAGCTAATACTAATAAGCATGGAGCTCATTGTGCAGAATTGTAGCTATGATTGAACAGGCTCGGAAATTATATTATTCATTGTAGTACTAGTTGTATCAGGTCTTGTTAAAGTAACTTTATCTAATTTCAAAGAGTCTAATCACCAAAAACCATAAACAGTAAATTAATTCGATATCTGACGTCAAATCACCAAGTTTAACTGAAGACCACATCGTAGTATTCAAACACTTTACAACAACTATAGGTTTTTATCTAGCCGGAGGAGAGTACTATAATCACACTAGGAGCTGCTTTGGTGGCAAATCAGAGTGTTGGGATCTACGAGATAACGACGAAATGGTTGGACCACAGTACCAAGGTCAATATTCCACCATTCTGTATGCGCAGAAGGCACAAGAAATTATACGAAATCATGACAGTAAAACGGTTAGTACCTTGTGAAAACTACTCAACTATCTTAAGTGTTACACACTTCCGATGACGTCACACAGTGATGACATATGACAACGAACCAGTGTGAATTTGTAGTCCGTTTTATTTCTGAAAGTACTGAACATAGTATTTAAGTAGATATTCGTGAGAATGCGATCCTTATGGGTAAGTAGATATTAGAACGCCATCCGTACGTTCCTACGTGTAGTTTCCATTATGTTTCAACTCAGGACCCACATGTCAACAAATTTAATCTCAAGCTGTTACCATAATAAGCTGGACAACACTTAAGTACCATCATCTGCTAAACTTTTTTTTACCAAAATTCGTTTATTTTTTATACATTCTGATAAATTTCAAATTTATTTCAAATTCCGTTTCAATTTCCGTTTTAGGCAGGAAATCTAAACATTTTTAATCAATATTTTGATTTAAATGTAATCACAACTACTAATTTAATTTCTCTGAAATGTTTCTGTCGATCGATCAAACTAGACAGTATTAATAAGCTTAACTCTTTCAAAATAGACAAACATACCAAAAGTAAAGACTTGTTCATTTGAGCAAACATTGCACACGTAGAATAGCTGTTGTGAAACGTCACGTGATGGAATATCAAAATGAAGACAGACAGACAGACAGACAGACATACAGACAGACAGACAGACAGCCAAACACACACACATACACACACAGACAGACAGACAGACAGACAGACAGGCAGGCAGGCAGACAGACAGACAGACAGACAGACAGACAGACAGACAGACAGACAGACAGACAGACAGACAGACAGACAGACAAAAAACAGAAAAAGTGGCTGATTTGCAAATTCTGTAACCAGAAACAAATAATTTAATTGGAGTGATGAACTGTCAAGATTTCCATCCTGTATATCATAGGTACATATATATGTATTTCTACTATCACTTGCAGTCTTTCTGTTTTATATTAAAACAAGTTTTATTTTTATTTTTCAGTGAATACTAGTGACGTGCAAAAATCCACTGCAGGATAAAACAAAGAATGATGACTTCTTGAAAATTCATCTCTGTTGGTGAACCATATACACTGAATTAAGCGTGTTCAAAACACAAACCCAAGCAGATCAATCTATTGACATACATACTGAAGTGAGCAGTCGAAGATGTAGGTAACAATTTCAATTTTCTGTTGGGAACAAAAGTTTGATTCGACACTGTAAGAATGGATATGGATTGTTTGGCGATTTGGACGCTATGCGGATCATTTATACCAGGAAAGATGGTCGGTCATCTAGCTATCTATGGTCGGTTATCTAGCTAGCTATATTTATTTATCTGCTCATGACATTTTGAAAGCAGTTTTACCAAAACATTGCAGACATTGAATAGGGGCACTTAGTCGGTCATCTAGCTTTATATAAATGTCATCATGACGGTGCGAGCCACTAGGCGAGATTTATTTATCTGCTCATGATATTTTGAAAGCAGTTTTACCAAAACATTGAATAGGGTCTCTTGGTCGGTCATCTAGCTTTATATAAATGTCATCATGACGGTGCGAGCCACTAGGCGATATTTATTTATCTGCTCATGATATTTTGAAAGCAGTTTTACCAAAACATAGCAGACATTGAATAGGGGCACTTCTCGACCCCGTGATGACATGGTGCCCCATCCACCTTCCTAGAATCTCTGGGATTACACCATCCATACCACATCCTTTCAATAACGTCTCAAATTGCTTCATAAAATAGTTCTACGCACTGTCGTTGTGACGCAGAGAAGCTATTGTCATCCCCATATATCAACCTTTGATAGAACTTAAAAAGAAAAAAACTAATATCTTAGATTTAAAAGATCTAGATTTAAGAAAAAATGTTGAGCAATATCAGTTAGGCCTCATACCGAAATTGATAGTTGTTTCAGACACTGAGACAGAGTCAGTTTCAAATCAGTGTGTATTAGTATGTAGTATTATAAATAGAAAGTCATATGTATTAGTATGTAGTATTATAAATAGAAAGCCATATGTAGTAGTATGTAGTATTATAAATAGAAAGCCATATGTAGTAGTATGTAGTATTATAAAAGAAAGCCATATGTAGTAGTATGTAATATTATAAATAGAAAGTCATATGTATTAGTATGTAGTATTATAAATAGAAAGTCATATGTAGTAGTATGTAATATTATAAATAGAAAGCCATATGTAGTAGTATGTAGTATTATAAATAGAAAGCCATATGTAGTAGTATGTAGTATTATAAATAGAAAGTCATATGTATTAGTATGTAGTATTATAAATAGAAAGCCATATGTAGTAGTATGTAGTATTATAAATAGAAAGTCATATGTAGTAGTATGTAGTATTATAAAAGAAAGCCATATGTAGTAGTATGTAATATTATAAATAGAAAGTCATATGTAGTAGTATGTAATATTATAAATAGAAAGCCATATGTAGTAGTATGTAGTATTATAAATAGAAAGCTATATGTAGTAGTATGTAGTGCTATGAATACAAAGCCAGTATGTAGTAGTATGTAGTATTATAAACAGAAAGCCATATGTAGTAGTATGTAGTATTATAAATAGAAAGCTATATGTAGTAGTATGTAGTATTATAAATAGAAAGCTATATGTAGTAGTATGTAGTGCTATGAATACAAAGCCAGTATGTAGTAGTATGTAGTATTATAAACAGAAAGCCATATGTAGTAGTATGTAATATTATAAATAGAAAGCCATATGTAGTAGTATGTAGTATTATAAACAGAAAGCCATATGTAGTAGTATGTAGTATTATAAATAGAAAGCCATATGTAGTAGTATGTAGTATTATAAACAGAAAGCCATATGTAGTAGTATGTAGTATTATAAATAGTATGTAGTATTATAAATAGAAAGCCATATGTAGTAGTATGTAGTGCTATGAATAGAATAGAAAGCCATATGTAGTAGTATGTAGTATTATAAATAGAAAGCCATATGTAGTAGTATGTAGTGCTATGAATAGAATAGAAAGCCATATGTAGTAGTATGTAGTATTATAAATAGAAAGCCATATGTAGTAGTATGTAGTATTATAAATAGAAAGCTATATGTAGTAGTATGTAGTATTATAAATAGAAAGCCATATGTAGTAGTATGTAGTATTATAAATAGAAAGCCATATGTAGTAGTATGTAGTATTATAAATAGAAAGCTATATGTAGTGAGAAATATGCTATTTCATAGACAATTTAGTAAACCAAAAATGCTTCCATTTCTCTATTTGAAATACTTGTTTAGAAATATTTGAATATAAAGGGACACCGACCAAATTCCATTACAAGTAAAATCATGAGAACTAAAATGATTTTAACCCCACTTTATCCCTCACCCCCAAACTAAAGAATTAAGTGTTAATCATACAGTGATCCATTGATCTCGGCCCTAAGCTACATTTGTGCTGTTCCTAAATCAACTAGAGTAAATTATACTGGTGTACTATTACACAGGTCAGACAACATTAGAAAATAGAATACATTGACAAAATACATTTAACTATTCCTAACCTAAATATCGAAGAGGAAAATATGTCTTTCCAAATTTCTGTCTTCTGTTCACCAATCTGATTCAGAGGAGGAGGAACGTCTGGTCATGAATTACTGTAATATTTTTAAAATCATTTTTTTCAATCATTTTAAAACTAGTAATGGATGACTACGACGGTAGCAAATGTGACAACGTAGAATGATTTTATTAAAAATAAGAGCTCTGCAGATGATACCACTTGCAATAACAGATAATTCGAGATTATTAATACACGACCGCAGTCATATTCTGAAGGACCTACATGCCAGTTATGCCTCTAAATTTTCTTTTCATTACTCTTTGTTGCTTGTTTCCAAATGGACTTGGACAATCAACACCGCATATTATTTTCATTCTTGCTGATGATCTTGGCTGGCACGATGTTGGATACCACGACTCTATTATACAAACACCGAATATTGACAAACTTGCAGCCGAGGGAGTCAAACTCGAAAATTACTACGTCACACCACTGTGTTCACCGTCTCGATCGGTGTTGATGACTGGCAGGTATCAGGTAAATCATATATGTATTGAAATTAATTCGCCTGTTTATTTATCTGAACTGACATGAAAATGAGGAAAGAAATGTGGCATGCGTAGGACACGAGCCGTCGAAAACGAGGAAAGAAAAGTGACATGCGTAGGACACGAGCCGTCGAAAATGAATAAAGAAAAGTGACACAAGCAGGGTCTAGTGGAGTGAGATAGTGACTAGAAAGAAGAAAATAACTGGAATATTCAATAAACACATTTCCACGAATAAAACCATGTGTATTCGTAAAATTCGTGTTGTTATTGCTTAATTCACACAATTGTATTCTAAAATCGTTATTTTCTAACTAATCAATGTTTGTATTTGGAAATGTCGTGTTACTATTCTTCAACGTCAAATGAATCTGCTTTCATATATTTTTATGTTAAAAATAAATTGGTATCCGTTAAAAATATTGTTATTGATGAATCATTTTTGTATTCATAATATATATATTTGCATTCATCAACTTATTTTTATATTAGACGCGTTCTATTTGCTTACAGTAACCTTCTGCTCACATGCTATTTATGTTTTACGGTGTACGGTTTTATGGTGTACGCATGCGTATTACGCATTCACGCAACTCTCTAACCTTCACTCGGTGAATGTTAGTTTTCACATGTAAAACATGTCAAACATAATGGAAATGTTACAACAGCAAAACGAAGATTACATTTCAGTTGATTGATTGTAGTTCCTGGTTGTAGTCTGAGATGCAAAGTGGTATAACAATGACGATAATCATAATGATACTGAAGATGTTGAGGCCTAAAAACAAATAGTTTGGTTCCGGTTACCCGACCCCACCGTAGATTTTCACTACCGACCCTAAACTTTATTTAACGTATAGAGAAACAAATAATAAAATCGCAAATATTGTGAAGTCTCACGAGAAATAGTGGATGCGGAAACTGCCATCATCTTAAAAAGACATTCTAAAACTGTTATTCTAATCTGTAATGGCTGTACATCTGGTAGAAAGAAATAAACAACACAGAGACAATTTGAAAAATAATGGAAAACCTGAATTAGAGACTCACACAGGAAAACAAAATTAATGTAATAAAATAAAATAAAAAAGTCTACCTAACTCACCTATTCTAAAATTGAGCATAACTGGAATCACACAATTCTTGTTATTAGGTCTGGTGATGATGATGATGATGATGATGATGATGATGATGATGATGATGATGATGATGATGATGATGATGATGATGATGATGATGATGAACTTTGATAACAAAAATAATAATAAAACGAATACGTGGATATTCAACCACGCCTGACTGAGCAATGTATAACACGAATCTAGCTGCATCTAGATCTAGTAATAGTTTGAGTTGCTACTCCGTTGCTATTCCGTTCTATACACAGTAAATACAAACTGTTCCTCGTTGGTTCTCCATAGACTCTTACAGGTATGCAGCACCACGTTCTGAAGGCCCAAGAACCCCGATGTCTCCCATTAAACGAAGTAACCATGCCACAAAAGTTAAAAGAAAGTGGCTACTCAACTCACATGGTAGGAAAATGGCATTTAGGATTCTGTCACTGGAACTGTACCCCAAATCACCGTGGTTTCGATACATTCTTTGGTAAGTTCGACTTAAAACTGTTTGATATACACATATTTGCTTTATACGAGGAAAATACGAAACAGTCAGTATGCTGCAAAGGGATATTTAGCTATAGGTTTTGTCCCATTTCTGTTGCGTGACAATATTTCGACTTTCTTTTCATATTAAGTCCGAATTATACGTCATTAAAAATAAGTATAAAGTATATCCTATCCTGACGACCAGATTTTAGGCTCATTTTGTGAGGTACAGTCAAAGAGTGATACATGATACAAATATTACCATAATAAATGTGGACCCTGGGTTCATAGTTACTACAGAACATTTATACTCTCAGAGTCAAAACAATACCTCCAAGCGAATCTCAGATTTTCGCCAAATGTGTCGATATCGACAAATGGTTGAGGTAGTTAGGTCAGTATTCCATAAGATTAAATAAAATGTCCAAGTAGTCATCTCTTATCTTGTGAATTCTTTTTCATTTTAACACAGTAATGCACAGTGAAATTCATCTTCAATACTCTAACTGCATAATCTATGCTTCCTTTCATTATGTTCTTGTAACGGCCAGTTTCTATTGCAATATATGGTTCCCAACTTGAATTCATTATGTCAACACTAAATTTAACTTTCAAATTTTATCATTGTTTTGTCAGGATTTTACCTCGCAGGGGGCGACTACTTCCAACATACACGAAAATGTCATGGTCGAAAGTACGACTGCTATGACTTACGAGATGACGATATAAGTGTTGGACGGCAGTACATGGGTCAATATTCTACAACTTTATTTGCAGAGAAATCACAGGAAGTAATACGAAAACATGACAAGAACACAGTAAGTCCATTCTAAACTAAGGTTTACATTATATTTTTCAAGACATGTTGATCATCACGATACGGAGACTTCGGAGGTTTTTAACGTCAGGTTTATGTTGACCATTTTTATTTTAATCCTAATTAAATAAACCCCCATTTATCATTTCAGCCACTATTTCTATACTTATCATTACAGCCACTATTTCTATACTTATCATTTCAGCCACTATTTCTATACTTATCATTTCAGCCACTATTTCTATACTTATCATTTCAGCCACTATTTCTATACTTATCATTACAGCCACTATTTCTATACTTATCATTACAGCCACTATTTCTATACTTATCATTACAGCCACTATTTCTATACTTATCATTACAGCCACTATTTCTATACTTATCATTACAGCCACTATTTCTATACTTATCATTACAGCCACTATTTCTATACTTATCATTACAGCCACTATTTCTATACTTATCATTACAGCCACTATTTCTATACTTATCATTTCAGCCACTATTTCTATACTTATCATTTCAGCCACTATTTCTATACTTATCATTTCAGCCACTATTTCTATACTTATCATTTCAGCCACTATTTCTATACTTATCATTACAGCCACTATTTCTATACTTATCATTTCAGCCACTATTTCTATACTTATCATTTCAGCCACTATTTCTATACTTATCATTTCAGCCACTATTTCTATACTTATCATTACAGCCACTATTTCTATACTTATCATTACAGCCACTATTTCTATACTTATCATTACAGCCACTATTTCTATACTTATCATTACAGCCACTATTTCTATACTTATCATTACAGCCACTATTTCTATACTTATCATTACAGCCACCATTTCTATACTTATCATTACAGCCACTATTTCTATACTTATCATTTCAGCCACTATTTCTATACTTATCATTACAGCCACTATTTCTATACTTATCATTACAGCCACTATTTCTATACTTATCATTACAGCCACTATTTCTATACTTATCATTACAGCCACTATTTCTATACTTATCATTACAGCCACTATTTCTATACTTATCATTTCAGCCACTATTTCTATACTTATCATTACAGCCACTATTTCTATACTTATCATTACAGCCACTATTTCTATACTTATCATTACAGCCACTATTTCTATACTTATCATTTCAGCCACTATTTCTATACTTATCATTACAGCCACTATTTCTATACTTATCATTTCAGCCACTATTTCTATACTTATCATTACAGCCACTATTTCTATACTTATCATTTCAGCCACTATTTCTATACTTATCATTACAGCCACTATTTCTATACTTATCATTACAGCCACTATTTCTATACTTATCATTACAGCCACTATTTCTATACTTATCATTACAGCCACTATTTCTATACTTATCATTACAGCCACTATTTCTATACTTATCATTACAGCCACTATTTCTATACTTATCATTACAGCCACTATTTCTATACTTATCATTTCAGCCACTATTTCTATACTTATCATTACAGCCACTATTTCTATACTTATCATTACAGCCACTATTTCTATACTTATCATTACAGCCACTATTTCTATACTTATCATTTCAGCCACTATTTCTATACTTATCATTACAGCCACTATTTCTATACTTATCATTACAGCCACTATTTCTATACTTATCATTTCAGCCACTATTTCTATACTTATCATTACAGCCACTATTTCTATACTTATCATTTCAGCCACTATTTCTATACTTATCATTACAGCCACTATTTCTATACTTATCATTACAGCCACCATTTCTATACTTATCATTACAGCCACTATTTCTATACTTATCATTTCAGCCACTATTTCTATACTTATCATTTCAGCCACTATTTCTATACTTATCATTTCAGCCACTATTTCTATACTTATCATTACAGCCACTATTTCTATACTTATCATTACAGCCACCATTTCTATACTTATCATTACAGCCACTATTTCTATACTTATAATTTCAGCCACTATTTCTATACTTATCATTTCAGCCACTATTTCTATACTTATCATTTCAGCCACTATTTCTATACTTATCATTACAGCCACTATTTCTATACTTATCATTTCAGCCACTATTTCTATACTTATCATTTCAGCCACTATTTCTATACTTATCATTTCAGTCACTATTTCTATACTTATCATTTCAGCCACTATTTCTATACTTATCATTTCAGCCACTATTTCTATACTTATCATTACAGCCACTATTTCTATACTTATCATTACAGCCACTATTTCTATACTTATCATTTCAGCCACTATTTCTATACTTATCATTTCAGCCACTATTTCTATACTTATCATTTCAGCCACTATTTCTATACTTATCGTTTCAAGCTGTCCACGCTCCCTTACAAGTTCCGAATAAGTATATCGAAATTTATCAAAACAAAATAGATGACTATGATCGAAAGATGTACGCAGCTATGACTACATGTATGGATGAAGCTATTGGTAATGTGACCCAGACTTTGAAGGAGAAAGGTCTTTTGGAAAATAGTGTTATCGTATTCTCTACAGGTTGGTGTCCACAAAGTCAATCAATCTAGTATAGTATATTTCAAATAGTGTACAGAAACAATTTCATTGGGCTTTATTCGTTACTTGTCAATGTCTCGAATACCTCATTTCTTAGACATGGGGAATGAAGGAAACATCAAGCGTACGAAAATTGTCCTAAAACAATAAATTCAAATGTAATGAACTTGTTCATCTTTATTATTATTTGTTGTAAAACACGAGTTTTTTTTACAACTTTGCTATAAAATACCTTGTTCTCTAGACAAATGTTCCTAACAGCTACTCCTTGCATACATTAGGCGCCTTACAGATCTCCTTCATTTATTATCATTGTTCTAACATTTCAGTTTGTAGAGACGAACGTGAAACCTTTAAATCTACCAAATCATGTTGTGGATTTTAGTCTAGCAATGACACTGAGTTATCACTTTATACACTGCACTGACATCAAATTGAATCTCCTCTCCTAGACAATGGCGGCGCCGTCAGTTTTGGAGCTAGTAATTGGCCACTGAAAGGACATAAAGGGTCTGTGTACGAGGGAGGCGTGCGAGGGCCAGCGTTTGTGTGGAGTCCACATTTAACACAGCAAGTGAAAGGGACAATGAATAAAGAACTTTTATATATTGGTGATTGGTTGCCAACATTTGTACACCTGGCTGGCGGAACAACGAATGGCACCCAACCATTGGACGGTGTAAACCAATGGAAAACCATCAGGTATATAACTTACCACAGACAAGGTATTCCTTCCTCGTCTGTAAACCTACGTAATTGAACTAGACAAAACAATACAAATGTACCATCCATTACAAGTCATGTATAAGTATGAATAATCTTAGTAAAGCTTTCACTTTCATGTTGTTATGGTGACAAAGTACCTCCGATCCCCAAACAATCTTAGCTGATAGCTGAATGGTCGAATTGAATATAACATCCCATTTTCAACATTAGACTTACGACTCAACAAAGCAGTGTATGTATCAAAGAGTCTATACTCACATAGATAGATAGATAGATAGATAGATAGATAGATAGATAGATAGATAGATAGATAGATAGATAGATAGATAGATAGATAGATAGATAGATAGATAGATAGATAGATAGATAGATAGATACGTAGGTAGGTAGGTAGGTAGGTAGACTGATAGACAGACACACACACACATACATATCAAATTCTTTTATTTCCAACTTACATGAACATAGCATGTACAGGTAAAGTATTTACATAATTCCTTTACAGAATACACACACAATACCTTGCAGGAAATCATACTGACTAGTGAACGAGTTTCTCTTGGTCACTTATGACAAACGTTCACGTGATATCTGGTTGTTATAGTACCTACATCTCAATCTCCAAATTTTGTAAGAACCTATTATTGAGCTGACACTACAATATTTGGTGATGGATTTGGAATTCCTTCTATTTAAACCAGCTTTGATCAAACCACTTGTGACTTTATGATGTACATTTCCGAGACTTCCAATGACAATAACTATTATTTCTGAACGAAAGCCTGTAGTGTTTATTTCTAGTGAGAGTGGAAAATATTTGTCGAACTTCTTCTGAAAACACAATGAAATATGTGCATCAAAGGGTACGGACACTTCAACTAATATTGCATGTTTGTTCTGTTTATCGATGATTGTAATGTCTGGTCGTTTATGCTGATGTTCAAAAGTTCTCATATGAGCATCAAACATTTCAGGTTTTAAAACCGTGTCTTTGAATGTCTCCTTGCCAGGATTACTGTTCGCGATTTTACCGAAGATTAAATCAACTATTCTATTGTGTCTTTGTTGGTATAGTTTCTGGAATTTTGTGCAGCCATTCAAAATGTGTGATACTGTTTCAGTGGGGTGATTGCATATTTTACATGATTTAGTGTACGACTCTGGATAGTACAGGGTCATGAGACTTTCGCACTGCAGGAGCTGTAAACGACCTCTCGCGACAAATGATCTCAAATTATCGTCAATCTTGTGATTGTTGAGGTAAGTGGACGATACACCATGGTTTACTTTCCCTGCCTCTCGAGTCACTCTTCCCTGTGAAGATTTCGCCTTAAACTCGGATTGATATTGCTGCAGCAGCTGCTGTTTAAATGTTGTGTAGAATTTGTCTGGCGAATCGAAGGTTATTGACACTTCCTCGTCTACTGCCATTTCGTAGAGGTATTTATCGTCTCCTTTAATCAAGGAGATGTGCTGACGCTTGCACATTTCATGCAGATTTACCCAAATTGACTTTGGCCAATTAACTTTGGACTGCTTTGCTATGTTACCGGTATTGTTGATAACATATCCTGCAAAATTCGGACAATCCTCGTCGTGTACAGGTATAGCTTTCCGTTTCTCCATATGTAGCTTGAGTGAATATCGTGCTGCCTGTCGTACATTTGGATCGTCGTTATTCAAAACAGACAAATAAAATGAAAGGCGTTTCGCATAATACATAACGCGAGGACTGATTACCCCTAATCCTCCTGCAGATTTTGGAGTGAAAAAGAATGACCTTGTGGAAGACGAGTTCAAGTTGAACCAATGCCTTACATGTCCGACGATTTCATTTTCAATTTCCATTAGGTTCTTCTCTGTGAAGATTAGATTTGGATAGTAGAAATTCAGCTTTGACATGCACATTACGTTGACAGCCGAAAGTTTTGCAGAAGTTGGTAACAGGGATGCGTCTATCTTTGTCATGGTTTCTTTAAATTCCGATATAAGTATATTATATAAGTATATTAACTTGTTCAATCCGACGTTTCGAATACATACATACATACATACATACATACATACATACATACATACATACATACATACATACATACATACAGAGGATAAATAATTCCTAGATACATATATTTTTGTAGTTCTTATGGTTTCAATTAACCTTTTCTATATTTCAGCGAAGACAAACCATCTGCAAGGAAAGAAATTGTGCATAATATTGACCAACTACTACCGTATGCACCACTTCATGGAAACGACGAACTATACAAACATTATTCAGATTTTAACATTCAGGTGATGTCATCAATTAGGATAGGGAAATGGAAATTAGTGACTGGAAAAACAGGTAATGCCGGCTGCATCTTGTGTACATTAACATAAATTTAATCTACCATGTATGTATGTATGTATGTATGTATGTATGTATGTATGAGTGTATGTATGTATGTATGTATGTATGTATGTATGTATGTATGTATGTATGTATGTATGTATGTATGTATGTAAAGAAATGCATAAGGAACTAATAAACCAGTCCGTATATATAGCTGTTAAATCCGACGTTTCGAATAAATATTCTTTTTCAAAGGAAAAATTGGCGAGACAGAGAAATGCCAGGTGACAACCCGAACATTTCTAAATATAATGGAACAAAACCGCGCGTGATATAAATAAACGGTTGTACGTGGGATAAGTTCTTAAATTCGCACGCACCTAATAGAACCCAATAGAATACGCCTGAAATTTAAAAAATACCCAATAATCATGATAATTAGATTGGGAAAGACGAGAATAATCTATTAATTCCAAGGGGTTCCAGCGTTCCAAGACGGAAAATGATTTCTTCTTCCTTCAACCTCAAAGCTTTCTCATCACCAGAAACCTTACAAATTCCTGAAATGGACATATCTGATACATTATGATCGTTTGTAATAAAATGCATAGATACGGGATAGTTACGATTCCTTTGTCTCGTCAAACGGAGATGTTCCACGAAACGATCACCAAGACGACGTACAGTTGAACCTATATATAGAAAACCACATTTTTGACATGTAATGCAATACACTACATTAGTACTAATACAAGTAAATCTACTTGTAACAGGCACACTGTTCTTAGGGCCAAAAACATGATTAGTATTAATAATGAAACGACATGTACCACATCGAGTACGATCGCACGGAAAAGAACCAGCATTAACTTCCAATTCACGTTGTTCTGTATGTACCACCATATCTCTAAGACTGGTATCACGACGCCAAGCTGTTAATGGTACTGCAGGAAACAATGAATTGGTAATCCTATTAGAACGTAAGATATTAAAATGCTTGTATATAATGTCTTTAACTCTAGTTGAAAAGGGATGGTATGTAAGAGCTAGTATGGGACGATCGTTGTTACTCCTCTGATCATGTGATTTGATACAAGCTTCCCTAGACAAAGATGATACTTTATGTAAAGCCGCGTTGGTAACAGACATAGGATAACCACGTTGATGGAAGTACGTGCAAAATTCAGCAGACCTTTTTCTGAAATCCAAATCACTACTACAAATACGACGTAAACGAAGTAATTGTGAATAGGGAATGGAATCTTTACACTTATTAGGATGTGATGAACCATACTGCAAATATGAATGTGAATCAGTAGGTTTAGTATAAATAGATGTAGCTATATCATCACCATCAATCCTAAGGGAGATGTCAAGGAAATTGATTGTTAGTTCTGAAATATCATAAGTATATACTGAATAGCAGGATTAAAATTACATATGTAGTTAATAAACTGCATAAGGTCCTCAAGTTTGAGTGATGCTGCACCAACGCCGTCATCAATAAATCGTTTATATAGATCAGGTAAGATCCCTTGATATGAGCTGAAAATAAGGTGTTCTTGATAAGAACGTATGTATGTATGTATGTATGTATGCATGTATGTATGTATGTATGTATGTATGTATGTGTGTGTGTATGTGTGTATGTATGTATGTATGTATGTATGTATGTATGTATGTATGTATGTATGTATGTATGTATGTATGTGTGTATGTGTGTATGTATGTATGTATGTGTGTATGTATGTATGTATGTATGTATGTATGTATGTATGTATGTATGTGTGTGTATGTATGTATGTATGTATGTATGTATGTATGTATGTGTGTGTGAGTGTATGTATGTATGTATGTATGTATGTATGTATGTATGCATGCATGCATGCATGCATGCATGTATGTATGTATGTATGTATGTATGTATGTATGTATGTATGTATGTATGTATGTATGTATGATTGTATGTATGTATGTATATGTGTGTGTATGTTTACCTATGTCTTTTCATGTGTCTGTGCGTGTGTGTGTCAACATTTTGCTTATATATCCTGATTCACTACTGCTTTTAGTGATTTTTGAAAGACACGTGGTAAATGATCTTGTCATATTCTTGTTATGTAGGGCAAGCTTCATGGATTGAACCTCCTGAGGTTGGCTATGGACGGATAAACGATGAGCATGAAGTAGTACAGTTGTACAATATCCCTGGAGACCAAGAGGAAAGAGTCAACTTAGCCTCCTGTAGACCAGACATTGTATATAGACTCTTACAGCGTCTAAGATTCCATTATGATAAATCTGTGTTACCAGTAGATTTAGAGCCCGAGCTCAAACAATCAGATCCCTTTGTACATTTTAATATGTCATGGACTCCATGGCGATGATGCTGTTAGTGTTGAATCATAGATGAATATATTATCTCTCCTTCTTCTTCTATGTATTTGTTGATGTCTTACATCTAAAAGTAAAATTAACGTTCATGTACTTTAAACGCCTTCAATGGGTAGTGCCCTCTACAGAGCGTACACGGATCAAAACGTGTCAAAACTGTACCCGACATTAGCAGCACATATACATGTGTATAGCATTGCATTAGGGTATCGAGACTTTTATTCCCTATGTGTTTTGAGCTTACTGCTGGATTTTTTCCTGAGCGGTTTATGTGCTTTGTTTGTGGTCCTGATTTGATAAATTCCGACCCCTTTTCGGCAATTACCATTCATGGTCTGCTATGTAGTTTACTTCATGTTCTGCTCTTTCGTTCACCAATATATTATAATATTTCAAATAAAGATCTGCGTGGCCGTACACAGCATTAATCTGGCAACGCTTTTTCCCTCCTATGACTTGCATTACGCGTCCAGTTTGTATATTCTAGACTGTCTTTTTGAATTGTCAAACCAAACTGGGACCCACTGACATCAGCTTAAGTCCAATTTTAAAGTGACACAGTCTATATCTTAGGTCCCATTTTCGAGTACAGACTGAAAAAAAATGCGAATTTACAATGAACACTTAAAACTTTCCCAATATCCTTTGCAGCAAAATGGCGGATTTAAATTCAGCTCAACATGCCCGTTTAGCTCAACCTCAAATGTCCAAAAACTGATATGTTCGATTTTGTTTGTAAAATCCATATACATATATTAATGAAAGTGTCCTAGTTAAATGATTGAAAGGCATACTTATGGTCGGATGGACCTTTTCCTTTGAAGAGGTACAAATGAGACTGGTGTCATCTCACCCATGCCATCGTGTTTAGGGTATCCATTAAAGTGGGCATTTGGATACATTGCAAAAAGATGCACACAAAAAGTGTAAAAAGTTTGTTATTGTACGTACAATAACAAACATTTTACATATTGTTTAATGTTTTGCCGTTTATTGAGATGTGAACATGTACTTGGTATATGTTATTTCACATTATTTTTTCAAGTAGAAAAACATGGTGAAGCTGTTTTATCAAATACAAATCCAAAATAAATACCAAATTCTCATCCATATGGCCACTTTAAAGTCATATTTACCAATAGACCTTCCCAAAATTTGCCATGGTGGCGCTCTACTTCCTGTCTGTGGTGACACTCTACTTCCTGTCTGTGTGCACTTTAGGGTATACATGGTATAGGTTACTCGGTTAATCACAGAGCACTGCTGCTTTCCTTGATGTCTGAACAATACGAAAAACATCCCTGATTTACACTTCTACAAAATACCGGGACATAACGGTACTATGAGGTGGTGATACCCCCAATTTGAGCGAGGGCGCCGTATTCTCACTTTCCTGTTTTTAGTCTGGAAATGGCTAGCTACTTTATAGAATTGTAAGAAAGAAGGACAAATCTTACTCACATGTATTTTGTAAGATATCTTTGTTATATTTGATTTTGATGTTTGCTCCTGTAAGGATTGTTATGGAAACTTTCATTGGAAATAACCGAACCCAATAGACTCATGCGGGTTGCAGGGTTGATGAAGATATCTTTTGTTGGTCCCCTTAGCATAACGAATTGTAGCTGAGATCGATAAATCAGTAATTCGCGCCGGCTGATATTTGTGAAGCTGGAGGTAGCCAAATTAATGTACACATGAAGCATTCAATCCTTCTTTCGAATCTGGCGTTTGTGGAATATATTGGAACCTCAAAAAACCACAACTTAATATACTGTTATTTTATTACAGTATACAAAATGTTTTTGTGAAAATAATTAATCCTTGCTGGCATATTTCTTGAGAGCTAACATTGTGGTTTGACACATCAAATTTGTTGGGGGATTAAAAACACTAGTTAGGGAGCCTTCAGTAATTCAAAGGAAGGGATCGGGGAAATTAGGGGGCACGGTTCTCGTGGAGTGTGACATTTTACTTTGACCCATTGTATAATCTAACTTTGTATTATTTGATCCTGGTTTCCTACCCACATGTATATGAAAATGGTAAAATAACACTTGTTTCTGTAATCACGCAAGTCATTCTTTATCTCGCGGTGAGTGGACGTGCGGGATCACAGAAACAAGTGTTATTTTATATTGGCCCTTTCATACACATTTGGCTAAAACACGTCAATATTATCCATATTGTCGACATTTTATTGTATTCTGAAAGAAACATTCTGATACATGTCTCGGGGAACAAGTGCCTGTGATCCTACCTCTGCCACTGGCCATGGCATGGGTCACATGTTTCACAGCTGCCAGATCCTGCCACTGCCACCGTTGTAATGTAAAATCAGAACATATCAATCGAATCGTTGTTGAAAACCATCCAACCAATCAGTAGGTATATAGTTGTACGTCACAGGAGTGAAGGGTGAACAGTGTGATATTGGTGATAATGTGTGTGGTGGAGTGGAGCCGGGAGTGGAGCTGTTCACATTGGTCTCAACCCGGGGTCTCAACAGAAACGTTTCTTTCAATACAACTGCACAGTAACTGGTTAAATACAGGAGCCGCTGACATCCTCTACGGGTCGCCGATTGAGGGCGCTCGGTAGAACCAGAGTAAAGCCAAAAGAACAGTTAAAATTGATTAGAAAACACCAGCTTTTCAAATCGTTGCTTCATTGTATGACACCTCGTTGGGAAAATATTTTGATAAAGTAAAAAAACAAAGAAGTAAACTTTAACAATAAAGAAAAATAAATATTTGTAAACATACAAAGGCCTTTTTTGTGTCCATGTGCTATGATGTTTCATTCCTACACCTCTGTGTTGTTTATCAGCGTGACACACATTTGTTCTGGAAATTGACGTATGGACGTCGGATATCGATTCTCTACGTACCTTTGGAGGATTATATTTTTATAGTTACTTTTAACCTTTATCTTTATCTTTAGTCTGATATTTTATTATGATTTTCTTAATACAACAAAGTATTGGGGGGATAGCCTTTACCGCTACCTTAAACCATGTCATTGCAAAGTGTTTACTTCGGGGAAGTTTCAGGTTTGAGCAGGCTGTTGTCGTCTCAATTATTAAACTGTTTGACATTCCCGCTTCCTTCAGTTTATAAGTATTTCTAACTGACATCATTTCAGTAGAACCCGATGAAGTAATAGGAGTATCATAATTGGTTACATATTTGGTTCAATCATAATAACAGACAAAGCGGTATGGGATAGGTGTCAAGAGGAAAAGAGAATGGCTCGAGAGTCTTCGGCCCTCAATATTTCATCTCTACAGTGAGGCGTTCTTAAAGATGGATCTCGACATGCTAGTAAACTTAAAATCTTCATGAACAATTTTATTTGGAGGAAGTACATATTCTTCTTTCGGTCCAACAACATGCGATAATACCATGATCTCGGAGCTTTGTTGTTATTTACCAATACGTCGTTCTTTAGTACAAGGAGAAGAAAGACATCAAATATGTTGAAGCTACGAGAGAGAGAGAGAGAGAGAGAGAGAGAGAGAGAGAGAGAGAGAGAGAGAGAGAGAGAGAGAGAGAGAGAGAGAGAGAGAGAGAGTGAGGAAGGGAGAGAGAGAGAGAGAGAGAGAGAGAGAGAGAGAGAGAGAGAGGGGGGGGGGTCATAATGAAAGGCGCCATCTATGTTCGAGTGAACAAGACTGACAGTTTGAAGTCGAAAGCTCCTAGCTTATCAAATTATGCTGTGAACATTGGTTAAAACTTTAGTAATCACCGTCCTCCATTCCAAGATACAACTTCCAATATGCGTCCAACCCTTGTACTCACGATGTAGTGTAAATATGACTCAGTTTGACTGTATAGTACGTATGCACCACATACCCATGGTTTATGTGTGAATTAATATCTCAAAGTCATCCAGCTAAGAAATGTTTATTTTGAACATTTCAACAAATAGTGGTGGTGTGGTGGTGGTGGTGGTGGTGGTGGTGGTGGTGGTGGTGGTGGGAGGGGGTGCCACTAACGCTGTATAACTGTTTGAGATTAGTTAAAAGATAGGTCAGCAATGCGAATGTGAGGCACTGCTAATTTGGTGTTCGTCTGTATGTTATTATGCAAAGCTATCACGATACGGCAGGTAGTCAATCATATCTGGACTATTCTCATTTCGTGTTACTGCCATTTCGAAACTACCATTGTGTTTCATTGTCAGTTGTGTGAGGTATTCTCAAGTTAATGCTTTCATTTATAATTTAGAATTGTTGGATTTCTGTTAATTTCTCGGTTTGTATGTTATCCTTGCTATTTCTGTGGGGTTTTGAGGACAGCACTGGTAAATTCAACTTTCAGATTATTTTGTGTTTTATATGCCACTATTGGTGGTGTCGAAAATAATTACTATAGATATCCACTTGCTCACTTCACTTGTGTAAACCCTTTTGGTTCATGAGTACAATATTCACACGATTGCATCGAAATTGTGCAGTATTGTAGTGGTTCGGTGCAATATCAAGATGTTGCTCTGGTATGATGCAATATCTGGATATTGAACTGGACAGGTAAGATACAATGATAAGACAATGTTTTACACGTGAAAAAAACACGCATTGAATATCTAATCAAAACTTACATAAAACACAGAATGTGACATGTGCTACTTTTAATAATTATGGCTCATAGATGAAATAATTGTAGCATTAGGTTTTCGTTTTGACCTTTTCATTTTGTGCTTTTTATTCTTCTAGGATTTTTACTCAAAACTAACTTAAATGCAAAACCAGGAACAATAAAAGTCTTAATACAAAAACCAATGGTGCGACTGTTACTTAAAATGTAGATCTTGCTTACATCAGTCACAAATATAGCCACAAATATAGCTTTAAAGTAGTTTTTATTTCGTGAGGGTAGTTTTTTAATCATAATCATGGGAGTAGTTTTTATTTCATGGGAGTAGTTTGTTTTTACCATGGGAGAAATGTTTTTGTTTTAGTTTTTTTAGTTTTACCATGGGAGTAGTTTTTTTTACCATGGGAGTAATTTTTATTTCATGGTAGTAGTTTTTTATCATGGGAGTGCTAGTTGTTTTTTTTACCATGGGAGTACTAGTTTTTTTCCCATGAGAGTACTTTTTTACCACGGGAATAGTTTTTTTTACCATGGGAGAAATGTTTTTTTTTAGTTTTACCATGGGAGTAGTTGGGTTTTTTTGCCATGGGAGTAGTATTTTTTACCATTGGAGTAGTATTTTTTACCATGGAATAGTTTTGTTTTGCCATAGGAGTAGTTTTTATTTCATGGGAATAGCTTCTTTCACCATCATGGGAGTATTTCTTTACCACGAGAGTAGTTTTATTTTTACCATGGGAGTAGTTCTTTACCACGAGAGTAGTTTTTTTTCACCATGGGAGTAGTTTTTTTTCACCATGGGAGTAGTTTATTTAGAAGCTGATAAATGGAGAGACTATTTTATCAGACAAAACGCTATACAGATTTCAATCATTGAAGTAGGACACTTTCATCAATATATAGTATGTGAATTTTACAAACAAAATTGAACATATCAAAGTTTTTGGACATTTGACGCGTTAAATGTGCATGTTAAGCTAATTGAAACCCACCATTTTGCTACAAAGGATCTTGGGAAAGTTTTAATCGTGTTCAGTGTAAATTCGCATTTTTGCACTGTCTGTACTCGAAAACGGGACCTAAGTTACAAAATGTGTCACTTTAAAATTGGACTAAAGCTGATGTCAGTGGGTCCCAGTTTGGTTTGACAATTCAGAAAAAGTCTAGAATACACAAACTGGACGCGTAATGCAAGTCATACCGAAGGGAAAAAGCGTTGCCAGATTAATGCTTTGTACGACCACGCAGATCTTTATTTGAAATATAATAATACATTGGTGAACGAAAGAGCAGAACATGAAGTTAAAATACATAGCAGACCCTGAATGGTAATTGCCGAAAAGGGTCGAAATTCAACAAAAAGCACATAGCCGCCCAGGAAAAACCAGAAGTAAAACCCGAAATACAAAGGGGAAAAAAGTCTGGAAACCTGTACCCGAATGCAATGCTACATGTGCTACAAAAAGTCGGATATCTTTTCACATTGTGACATTGAATTAAACCAAGAGATTGACTAATAATACAATACTGCAGTAATTGCCAAACTTCGAATTATTTACAACACAACATATTGAAAATATATGCAACACTGGCAATGTTATGCAGCAGAAAATTCATACACTGCGCCGTATTGCACATCTTACTGTGCAATGCTTGCCTCCCATATCAAACGAACGGGTTTCACTTTATTTGCTACTTAAGAATAGGAAATAAATAGTGTTGTGTCATACAGTTTTCAAAAGCAATAATGTTTGAAATTTAAATGGCACGTTTGTGCACTGAAGAGGGTACTATCCGTTGAAGGCTAATGAGGCAAGACGTACATTTGGGGAATACTTAAGATAAATTAGTTTACTTTTAGATGTAAGACATCAACAAATACATAGAAGAAGAAGGAGAGATAATATATTCATATACGATTCAACACTAGCAGCATTATCGCCATGGCGACCATGACATTAAAATGTACAAAGGGATCTGATTGTTTGAGCTCGGGCTCTAAATCTACTGGTAACACAGATTTATCATAATGGAATCTTAGACGCTGTAAGAGTCTATATACAATGTCTGGTCTACAGGAGGCTAAGTTGACTCTTTCCTCTTGGTCTCCAGGGATATTGTACAACTGTACTACTTCATGCTCATCGTTTATCCGTCCATAACCAACCTCAGGAGGTTCAATCCATGAAGCTTGCCCTACATAACAAGAATATGACAAGATCATTTACAATGTGTCTTTCAAAAATCACTAAAGGCAGGATCGGAGTGAATCAGCAAAATGTTGACACACACGCATAGATACATGAACATACATACATACATACATACATACATACATACATACATACATACATACATACATACATACATACATACACGCAAATTCATCATTCCTTGTTTTATCCTGCAGTTAATTTTTGCTCGCCATTAGTATTAACGGATATAATACAAGATTACAATAATGAAACATGAAATTTGTTTTGAATTATAATACAAAAAATGGTAACAGTAGAACTGCATATACCTTTGATTGACAGGATACAAAACTTAACAGTTCATCACTCGAAATAAATCGGTTGTTTCCTTTCAGTTACACTATAGATTTGCCTCTTTTCAGGTTTGGTTACTAAAATATTGTCTTCTAGAGACTGTAACAGACCAAGCCTGTAGATCGTCTATCTTCATCCTGGCGCACTTTCCTCACATGACGTGTCATTGGTAAAAATAATCACGTGACTCTTCTATCGTCCAACCTACAGGACAATTAGACGCGCCAAGCACCTGGGTTGTGCCAGGTTTGGATTATTGCAGCAGCACTTACCTTCACTATATCCCACAGATGTTTGACGTACCAGATCCTATACTTACCAATATACTTACCCCGTACAGAAGGCTATATTGATATTCTTCCGAGGTGGTCAAAAGATTCCTGGCGATACCTCGAGGGCAAGGGAATACATTCCATTTGAGTGAATGAATGAATGAGTGAGTGACTAAGTGAGTAAGTAAGTAAGTAAGTAAGTAAGTAAGTAAGAGAGAGAGAGTGAGAGAGTAATCGAGGGAAAGAGTGTGTATGCACTTGGGTGTACATATTTACCATCACCACAATACTGCGAAGTGTAATTGTCCCTTGTTCCTATCCAATACCAGTTGGATGGATAACCCTCAGCAATCAATTCATCACAGGAATCTTTAATGGACCCTTGAATCAAAGGTAACACATTAGATTATCAATACCTTCAAATGAACATAACAAGCCTGCGTGCGTGCGCGTGTGATGGTCATACATGCAAATTTTAATTTCCAAATAACTGTACAAGAGGGTTCTTCCAATAACCAAAAAATGAAGCATATTAAGCAAAAGGTAACGAGTAAAATGCCATGTTTCTAAATAATATCTCTGAGACAGTTTACCTTTAAAACACCCACTAAGGTCTACCGCCAAACAAATACCATTTTCCCAGTCAACCGGATAAAATCGAATATATCTTGCCGTTAGAGGTCGCTCTAATTGATACTCGTGAGTCTGCATGGGGTAAGGATTGGCGTAAAGTACCTGTAAAACAATATACAACAATTTACATCCCTGTACAAACGACAGTAGGATAATGTCTTCCCTTCTTTCTGTTGTCAGCAAGTTCGCATGTATATCTTACATCACGTGATGCATAACTTACTTTCCAAGTTTATTACTTCTTGTATTCGTTACTTAGGTTTGGATTGATTAAACATTTCGATTTATGTTGAGCTATATATTCATGTAGTACATGTAGTACACAAATATGAAAACAAGTTTACATTGCTACACACATCGTGTTTTAATTATATTCATGGATTTCATACATTTATACATACAAAATAGAGAAAAAAGGAATGGAATATCCCTGTCGACACCAATTTTAATACCTACCTACAAACATACACATATACGTATGCACACACACGCACACACACACACACGCGCGCGCGCGCGCATGCACAAATACATACATACGTATACACATCCACACGTACATGTGTGCGCGCGCACCCGCATATATGTGTGTATGTGTGTGTATGCGTGTGTGTATGTGTGTATGCGTGTGTGTATATGTGTGTATGTATGTATGTATGCATGTATGTGTATGTATGTGTGTGTGTGTGTGTGTGTGTGTTAAAGTCATCATGTTATCACTGCCAATCAGGTTTATATTATATTTTTGCTATACATTATACACATGACAATAATACTTCATGTTTTAATTGGTTACCTTTTCCTGTCCTCTTTCTGAGTACCACGTAAAATCCTTTCCATTTTCACTGTAGCTCAGTTTGTACTCTGTAACTCGATCTTCGAGACCTCCAAAGGTCTCAATCTGAAATCACAATTCAGAAACATAGATATATCAAAGAAAGATATGATTATGACACATTACTGATGGTATATGATGTTGAATATTGTCTAGAAAGTTCATAACCAGTGTTTCTAATAGGACAAAAAACATTGATCCACATGCACATGGCATGGCAAACACGACGATGTGTCCCGAGGCTGGGGGATACTCCTCATATCTGACTATACGTATATGTGCCGCCATTTAGGGAGTGTGTCTTCTATTCCTTTGTCTAAAACGGAGTCTGGTTTTTCGAGTTGAAAAGTTAAAAATGGGGATCAACTCTACATTTTCGATTTTGCTTGGTTTAAAATGGGGTCCATTGTCCTTTACATTTATAATGGGGTCACCGTCTGGGGATTGGTGGTATTGTCCCTACCAGAGCTGTCCACTGGTACCAACCCGGAATAAGGAAGAGTCAAGTAAGTCCTTGAGTCCTATAACGCAAACCATTCACTCGTGCAAAGTCGTTAAAAGTTTTGAATATTGTATATGTTTGTAAATATACAATTAATTTATTCATAGAGTCGCTAACACTCTCGAATATATACGTGTTGTGGGAATATAGACTAGATATAACGATGCCCCATAAACGAAAGACAAAATATCAATCTGACTCGTCACTAGGAGAGTCATAACGTTATCAAAAAGCCCAATTACAATTTTCCGTGAAGTTATGCTTGTTGAAAAGGTGCATAGCCCACTTTCTAATGTATCGATGGTACTGCTGTGTAGAGCCTCGTAAGACTAGTTGAACTCGTATAAACAGAAAGATTCTCAGACCACTATAGAAAATACGAGTCACAAGACAGTATGGATATACGGTCGCCACTATTCATTCGCTTCTCTGGTCAGTAAATTGGATACTGATCGATTACTAGGCTACTTTTAACGATTCAGCAAGAACATTAAACAAATCACAAATAACGACAATTATTGTGTAAACAAACGGTGGTTCCCGTTCGAGCTGCTGTGGATATTAACACTTACATGTGTTACTAATGTAACAGCTGGTAATTCAAGCTGTAACCATGGCTCTGGATCAACAGTAGTATTGGCTGGAGACCAACATTCTGAAAATCAACATGACGACATACTTTAACTGTTAAAAACTGAATACAATATATTGATTCATCATAAAGCAAACGAAATAAAGTTAAAGGTTGAGTATTTACCAAGTGTGATTTAGGAATTGAAACTCTACAACTTGTGAAATCTATTTTAAAACTTACTCATGCCTGGTACATTGACGCATAATCTCACAATACTGTAAGATTTGTCGGTCCCCTGATGTCCATAACTAACATATATAGGACTTCCTGGATCAAATAGAGGGTCATCAATCGAAAGCTCATTATTATAGATAACATAACTGAAAAGGGGATTTCTCGTCGGATAGCATCACTATGCACCCTACCTCTGTGATTCCTAGCATGGACTGGGGAATGATCTTCATCTCTGAAAGTTGAAGCGGAGAGCTCAGGAACTATGCTTTCATTGGACATTTTAAATACACTTGCATCGCCTATGGTAAAGAAAACAATACAAGTCACGTATTGAGAGTTCAACGACTGACGGAAAAGTCACTAGTGTGGGACTGGTATATCATGTAGTGTAATGTCTATGCAAAGTTGATACGACAAGAAGAATTGAACTGCGTAATCCCTCTTAAACAGTTGTAATTTGTTAAATCCGGCGTTTTGTCCATCAATTATAACGTTTTTCATCCATCATTTCTGATGTAGCAGATAGTACCTAGGTAGTGTAAACCATCACTTCTGATGTAGTAGATAGTACCTTGGTAATATAAATCATCATTTCAGATGTAGCAGATAGTACCTAGGTAGTGTAAATCATCACTTCTGATGTAGTAGATAGTACCTTGGTAATATAAATCATCATTTCAGATGTAGCAGATAGTACCTAGGTAGTGTAAACCATCACTTCTGATGTAGTAGATAGTACCTTGGTAATATAAATCATCATTTCAGATGTAGCAGATAGTACCTAGGTAGTGTAAATCATCACTTCTGATGTAGTAGATAGTACCTTGGTAATATAAATCATCATTTCAGATGTAGCAGATAGTACCTAGGTAGTGTAAACCATCACTTCTGATGTAGTAGATAGTACCTTGGTAATATAAATCATCATTTCAGATGTAGTAGATAGTACCTAGGTAGTGTAAATCATCACTTCTGATGTAGTAGATAGTACCTAGGTAGTATAAATCATCATTTCAGATGTAGTAGATAGTACCTTGGTAATATAAATCATCATTTCAGATGTAGTAGATAGTACCTAGGTAGTGTAAATCATCATTCCTGATGTAGTAGATAGTACCTAGGTAGTATAAATCATCATTCCTGATGTAGCAGATAGTACCTAGGTAGTATAAATCATCATTCCTGATGTAGCAGATAGTACCTAGGTAGTGTAAACCATCACTTCTGATGTAGCAGATAGTACCTAGGTAGTGTAAACCATCACTTCTGATGTAGTAGATAGTACCTAGGTAGTATAAATCATCATTTCAGATGTAGCAGATAGTACCTAGGTAGTGTAAATCATCATTTCAGATGTAGCAGATAGTACCTAGGTAATATAAATCATCATTTCAGATGTAGCAGATAGTACCTAGGTAATATAAATCATCATTTCAGATGTAGCAGATAGTACCTAGGTAGTATAAATCATCATTTCAGATGTAGCAGATAGTACCTAGGTAGTGAAAACCATCACTTCTGATGTAGTAGATAGTACCTTGGTAATATAAATCATCATTTCAGATGTAGCAGATAGTACCTAGGTAATATAAATCATCATTCCTGATGTAGCAGATAGTACCTAGGTAGTATAAATCATCATTCCTGATGTAGCAGATAGTACCTAGGTAGTGTAAATCATCATTTCAGATGTAGCAGATAGTACCTTGGTAATATAAATCATCATTTCAGATGTAGCAGATAGTACCTAGGTAGTGTAAATCATCATTTCAGATGTAGTAGATAGTACCTTGGTAATATAAATCATCATTTCAGATGTAGTAGATAGTACCTTGGTAATATAAATCATCACTTCTGATGTAGCAGATAGTACCTAGGTAGTGTAAACCATCACTTCTGATGTAGTAGATAGTACCTTGGTAATATAAATCATCACTTCTGATGTAGCAGATAGTACCTAGGTAGTGTAAACCATCACTTCTGATGTAGTAGATAGTACCTTGGTAGTGTAAACCATCACTTCTGATGTAGTAGATAGTACCTTGGTAATATAAATCATCACTTCTGATGTAGTAGATAGTACCTTGGTAATATAAATCATCATTTCAGATGTAGTAGATAGTACCTTGGTAATATAAATCATCATTTCTGATGTAGTAGATAGTACCTTGGTAGTGTAAATCATCATTTCAGATGTAGCAGATAGTACCTAGGTAGTGTAAATCATCACTTCTGATGTAGTAGATAGTACCTTGGTAATATAAATCATCACTTCTGATGTAGCAGATAGTACCTAGGTAGTGTAAACCATCACTTCTGATGTAGCAGATAGTACCTAGGTAGTGTAAATCATCACTTCTGATGTAGCAGATAGTACCTAGGTAGTATAAATCATCATTTCAGATGTAGCAGATAGTACCTAGGTAGTATAAACCATCACTTCTGATGTAGTAGATAGTACCTTGGTAATATAAATCATCATTTCAGATGTAGTAGATAGTACCTTGGTAATATAAATCATCATTTCAGATGTAGTAGATAGTACCTTGGTAATATAAATCATCATTTCAGATGTAGTAGATAGTACCTAGGTAGTATAAATCATCACTTCTGATGTAGTAGATAGTACCTTGGTAATATAAATCATCATTTCAGATGTAGTAGATAGTACCTAGGTAATATAAATCATCATTTCAGATGTAGTAGATAGTACCTAGGTAATATAAATCATCACTTCTGATGTAGTAGATAGTACCTTGGTAATATAAATCATCATTTCAGATGTAGTAGATAGTACCTAGGTAGTATAAATCATCATTTCAGATGTAGTAGATAGTACCTAGGTAGTGTAAACCATCACTTCTGATGTAGTAGATAGTACCTAGGTAGTGTAAACCATCACTTCTGATGTAGTAGATAGTACCTTGGTAATATAAATCATCATTTCAGATGTAGCAGATAGTACCTAGGTAGTGTAAATCATCATTTCAGATGTAGCAGATAGTACCTTGGTAATATAAATCATCACTTCTGATGTAGCAGATAGTACCTAGGTAGTGTAAATCATCACTTCTGATGTAGTAGATAGTACCTAGGTAATATAAATCATCATTTCAGATGTAGTAGATAGTACCTAGGTAGTGTAAATCATCATTTCAGATGTAGCAGATAGTACCTAGGTAATATAAATCATCATTTCAGATGTAGTAGATAGTACCTAGGTAATATAAATCATCATTTCAGATGTAGCAGATAGTACCTAGGTAGTGTAAACCATCACTTCTGATGTAGTAGATAGTACCTAGGTAGTGTAAATCATCACTTCTGATGTAGTAGATAGTACCTTGGTAATATAAATCATCATTTCAGATGTAGTAGATAGTACCTTGGTAGTATAAATCATCATTTCAGATGTAGTAGATAGTACCTAGGTAGTGTAAATCATCACTTCTGATGTAGTAGATAGTACCTTGGTAGTGTAAACCATCACTTCAGATGTAGCAGATAGTACCTAGGTAGTGTAAATCATCATTTCAGATGTAGTAGATAGTACCTTGGTAATATAAATCATCACTTCTGATGTAGCAGATAGTACCTAGGTAGTGTAAATCATCACTTCTGATGTAGTAGATAGTACCTAGGTAATATAAATCATCATTTCAGATGTAGCAGATAGTACCTTGGTAATATAAATCATCACTTCTGATGTAGCAGATAGTACCTAGGTAGTGTAAATCATCACTTCTGATGTAGTAGATAGTACCTTGGTAATATAAATCATCACTTCTGATGTAGTAGATAGTACCTTGGTAATATAAATCATCATTTCAGATGTAGTAGATAGTACCTAGGTAGTGTAAACCATCATTTCAGATGTAGCAGATAGTACCTAGGTAGTGTAAATCATCATTTCAGATGTAGTAGATAGTACCTTGGTAGTATAAATCATCATTTCAGATGTAGTAGATAGTACCTAGGTAGTGTAAACCATCATTTCAGATGTAGCAGATAGTACCTAGGTAGTGTAAACCATCATTTCAGATGTAGCAGATAGTACCTAGGTAGTGTAAATCATCATTTCAGATGTAGTAGATAGTACCTAGGTAGTGTAAATCATCATTTCAGATGTAGTAGATAGTACCTAGGTAGTATAAATCATCATTTCTGATGTAGTAGATAGTACCTTGGTAATATAAATCATCACTTCTGATGTAGTAGATAGTACCTTGGTAATATAAACCATCATTTCTGATGTAGTAGATAGTACCTAGGTAGTATAAATCATCACTTCTGATGTAGTAGATAGTACCTTGGTAATATAAATCATCATTTCAGATGTAGTAGATAGTACCTAGGTAATATAAATCATCACTTCTGATGTAGTAGATAGTACCTAGGTAATATAAATCATCACTTCTGATGTAGTAGATAGTACCTAGGTAGTATAAACCATCACTCCAGATGTAGTAGATAGTACCTTGGTAATATAAATCATCATTTCAGATGTAGTAGATAGTACCTAGGTAGTATAAATCATCACTTCTGATGTAGTAGATAGTACCTTGGTAGTGTAAACCATCACTTCTGATGTAGTAGATAGTACCTTGGTAATATAAATCATCATTTCAGATGTAGCAGATAGTACCTAGGTAGTGTAAACCATCACTTCTGATGTAGTAGATAGTACCTTGGTAATGTAAACCATCACTTCTGATGTAGTAGATAGTACCTTGGTAGTGTAAACCATCACTTCTGATGTAGTAGATAGTACCTTGGTAATATAAATCATCACTTCTGATGTAGTAGATAGTACCTTGGTAATATAAATCATCATTTCAGATGTAGTAGATAGTACCTAGGTAGTGTAAACCATCACTTCTGATGTAGTAGATAGTACCTTGGTAATATAAACCATCACTTCAGATGTAGCAGATAGTACCTAGGTAGTGTAAACCATCACTTCTGATGTAGTAGATAGTACCTTGGTAATATAAACCATCACTTCAGATGTAGCAGATAGTACCTAGGTAGTGTAAACCATCACTTCTGATGTAGTAGATAGTACCTTGGTAATATAAACCATCACTTCTGATGTAGTAGATAGTACCTAGGTAGTGTAAACCATCACTTCTGATGTAGTAGATAGTACCTTGGTAATATAAATCATCATTTCAGATGTAGCAGATAGTACCTAGGTAGTGTAAACCATCACTTCTGATGTAGTAGATAGTACCTTGGTAATATAAATCATCATTTCTGATGTAGTAGATAGTACCTAGGTAGTGTAAACCATCACTTCTGATGTAGCAGATAGTACCTAGGTAGTGTAAACCATCACTTCTGATGTAGTAGATAGTACCTAGGTAGTATAAATCATCATTTCAGATGTAGTAGATAGTACCTTGGTAATATAAATCATCATTTCAGATGTAGTAGATAGTACCTTGGTAATATAAATCATCATTTCAGATGTAGCAGATAGTACCTTGGTAATATAAATCATCATTTCTGATGTAGTAGATAGTACCTTGGTAATATAAATCATCATTTCAGATGTAGCAGATAGTACCTTGGTAATATAAATCATCATTTCAGATGTAGCAGATAGTACCTAGGTAGTGTAAACCATCACTTCTGATGTAGTAGATAGTACCTTGGTAATATAAATCATCATTTCTGATGTAGTAGATAGTACCTAGGTAGTGTAAACCATCACTTCTGATGTAGTAGATAGTACCTTGGTAGTGTAAACCATCACTTCAGATGTAGTAGATAGTACCTAGGTAGTGTAAACCATCACTTCTGATGTAGCAGATAGTACCTTGGTAGTGTAAACCATCACTTCAGATGTAGTAGATAGTACCTAGGTAGTGTAAACCATCACTTCTGATGTAGCAGATAGTACCTTGGTAGTGTAAATCATCATTTCAGATGTAGTAGATAGTACCTTGGTAATATAAATCATCATTTCTGATGTAGTAGATAGTACCTAGGTAGTGTAAACCATCACTTCAGATGTAGTAGATAGTACCTAGGTAGTGTAAACCATCACTTCAGATGTAGTAGATAGTACCTAGGTAGTGTAAACCATCACTTCTGATGTAGCAGATAGTACCTAGGTAGTGTAAACCATCACTTCTGATGTAGTAGATAGTACCTTGGTAATATAAATCATCATTTCAGATGTAGTAGATAGTACCTTGGTAATATAAATCATCATTTCAGATGTAGCAGATAGTACCTAGGTAATATAAATCATCATTTCAGATGTAGTAGATAGTACCTAGGTAGTATAAATCATCACTTCTGATGTAGCAGATAGTACCTAGGTAGTGTAAACCATCACTTCTGATGTAGTAGATAGTACCTAGGTAGTGTAAACCATCACTCCTGATGTAGCAGATAGTACCTTGGTAATATAAACCATCACTTCTGATGTAGTAGATAGTACCTAGGTAGTGTAAACCATCACTCCTGATGTAGCAGATAGTACCTTGGTAATATAAATCATCATTTCAGATGTAGTAGATAGTACCTTGGTAGTATAAATCATCATTTCAGATGTAGTAGATAGTACCTTGGTAGTGTAAACCATCACTTCTGATGTAGTAGATAGTACCTTGGTAATATAAACCATCACTTCTGATGTAGTAGATAGTACCTTGGTAATATAAATCATCATTTCTGATGTAGTAGATAGTACCTAGGTAGTGTAAACCATCACTTCTGATGTAGTAGATAGTACCTTGGTAATATAAATCATCATTTCAGATGTAGCAGATAGTACCTAGGTAGTGTAAACCATCACTTCTGATGTAGTAGATAGTACCTAGGTAGTGTAAACCATCACTTCTGATGTAGTAGATAGTACCTAGGTAGTGTAAACCATCACTCCTGATGTAGCAGATAGTACCTAGGTAGTGTAAATCATCATTTCTGATGTAGCAGATAGTACCTAGGTAATATAAATCATCACTTCTGATGTAGCAGATAGTACCTAGGTAGTGTAAATCATCATTTCTGATGTAGCAGATAGTACCTAGGTAGTGTAAACCATCACTTCTGATGTAGCAGATAGTACCTAGGTAATATAAATCATCACTTCTGATGTAGCAGATAGTACCTAGGTAGTGTAAATCATCATTTCTGATGTAGCAGATAGTACCTAGGTAGTGTAAACCATCACTTCTGATGTAGTAGATAGTACCTAGGTAGTGTAAACCATCACTTCTGATGTAGCAGATAGTACCTAGGTAGTATAAATCATCATTTCTGATGTAACAGATAGTACCTAGGTAGTGTAAATCATCACTTCTGATGTAGCAGATAGTACCTAGGTAGTATAAATCATCATTTCTGATGTAGCAGATAGTACCTAGGTAGTGTAAATCATCACTTCTGATGTAGCAGATAGTACCTAGGTAGTATAAATCTAATATCTATCAATCATAGTACCTCACTTTCAATGTTGTATTATGAAGAGACAGGAAATGATAGGAGTAAAGTATTTTGTCTGAAACCTGAAGAATTTAAACCACACAGGATCTAGGATCATCATGACAATAATATTTGCATAATTACCTTTCTGAAAATATATAGTTTTAGACAATTATTGTAATTTTCTATAAAGAACCAAAAATGAGTAAAATATGCCATTGTTATCTCATATGAACCTCCATGTTGCCCTTAACGGAAACTACATCTAACTTGTCAGGCCAGCTGTTGAAAGTTAGACAATGCCAGTGGCCTTTCGTGCGCAAATAAAACATCCACATGAAGTTATGAACCAACATATGAATATTTCTACCCTGTGATAGTTTCCAATATTACCTTCAAAGGTCAAATACCCTTCTGACACAATAATGTAATTGGTGATACTTACTACAGCAGTAATGGGCGTCCAGAATATCATCACTACCAATCCAATACATTACGTCATCACCAGCAAAGAACTCATCTGATAGCCAATCTTTACAAGATGACAATCCTGGAATTATGGTTAAACAAGATGATAGTTACAACACTACTAGTACTAGTAAAAAAATACTGCTGTCAACACAATATCAGTTAACTGATCAAAACGATTGATTGATTGATTGATTGATTGATTGATTGATTGATTGATTGATTGATTGATTGATTGATTGATTGATTGATTGATTGATTGATTGATTGATTGATTGATTGATTGATTGATTGATTGATTGATTGATTGATTGATTGATTGATTGATTGATTCATTGATTGATTGATTGATTGATTGATTGATTGATTGATTGATTGATTGATTGATTGATTGATTGATTGATTGATTGATTGATTGATTGATTGATTGACCGATTGATTTACAGACTGACTGATTGATTATCTAATTGACTTACTGATTTGATTGACTCTTTTGATTGATTGATTGATTGATTCATTGATTGATTGATTGATTGATTGATTGATTGATTGATTGATTGATTGATTGATTGATTGATTGATTGATTGATTGATTGATTGATTGATTGATTGATTGATTGATTGATTGATTGATTGATTGATTGATTGATTGATAGATTTACTGACTTAAAATTCATAACTTGCAGTTTCTTCATTCAATTAATAACATTTGGTTATCACAATTTATACCAGCAGAACTATCAAAAAGTATATCAGGCTACAAATGTCGATGTGGTGATATCACCCCAAAAAGCTGATTGTATATTGAAAATGAACCCACCTCTACGACAACCATAGAATTCCACTCGTAGACAACAATCTTCACGTCCTGTAAATGGCTCAAATCGAAGATAACGGGTTACAATCTGTTGTGGTAAGCGCACGTGTGCTGTAGTTGCTTTGTCAACTATTTTCCCCGTATACAGCTATCGAGAAATGATAAGTCGTCTAGTTAGAAGTGACACAGTCATTCTTGTTTTTTGTAAACATATTGATTAGTTATTAAATAATTAATTAATCGGTCAACTAGCTAATTAATTTATTCATGTATTCAGTCTACATGTTGGTCATATCTGTGTTCGTTCTTTAATATATACATTTGTTGTGTCCATTCATATTCTATCAGTTGATCATTACGTTTCAAACACCGAAAGTGTGAAATAAGCTTATCAAAAAACTATTTTAAATGTTGCATGTACTCGTCGAAGTAGTAGTAGTAGTAGTAGTAGTAGTAGTAGTAGTAGTAGTAGTAGTAGTAGTAGTAGTAGTAGTAGTAGTAGTTAGTAGTAGTACTGTATTTATTATTGTGACTTGCAACTCAAGGAATTGATGGATTTATAAGTTAGAAATAAGTACACATTATAGTTACAGTAGGCTGCGAGCACGAAAATAAAGAAATACAGGTAGAAGCTGGCAAAACAAATCAATTTCAACATACAATACTAAAATGGCTGATAAATAAAAACAACTTGGTCAGAATTGATCTACGTTGTATTAGATTGTTTTAATAGGAAATCATAGTAAAATAATTGTATTAATTGAAAATCCTAAACATAATAACTTTTACATCCACATGACAACTTTAAGACAGTAATCGAAGAGTATAAAAGGTTTAAGTTCAAAATAATTAACTGCTGGGTTCAGAATTTCAACTTATATAAGACAATACCTGATCTTCACCAAATGCATCCTTTACACGTGTAAAATTATGTCCGTTGTTACTTTGGGATAAATAAAACGACGATAAACAGGAAGGGGCTTTATCCTGTATCCCAATCTGTAATAAAATGTCGATTTTAAATGAATAACTTCAATAAGTACGTGGGTTTGATAGATATTCAAATTACCTTTTTTATTCTTGAGATATAGAAAACAACAAAACCTATGTAAACTTTCTAGTTTTGTCTCTGTAGACGACTGGTGAACATGTAATTTCTACATTCAGAAAATGTTTCCTTATGTGCACTGGTAACATCAATAAATACCAAACCTTTTTTTAAAAAAAGACAAACTCATTGTAAATGTAAATATGAAAATACTATACTTGCAATTCTAAAACTCTGACTCAAAGATAGATATTGAATTACATATTGGCAATCTAAAACGCTGACCGAAAGACAGACAAGCATATTTATAAGCATTAAATTGTCAGAAACACGACTTATGTGTTTGTGTGTACACAATCTGATACGTCAGAAATACGTCATGTGTGCGTACACAAACTGATATGTCATGTGTGTGAACACAAACTAATACGTCAGAAATACGTCATGTGTGTGTACACAAACTAATACGTCAGAAATATGTCGTGTGTGTACACAAACTAATACGTCAGAAATACGTCATGTGTGTACACAAACTGATACGTCAAAACTTCTTACCATGGTAACGAATGTAAGACCGCGAAAATCTACTTGAAACCATGTACTTGTATCTGTAGTAGTACACCATGCTCCACAACCTATTAGAGAAAAGGGCAAGATGCAATAACTACATTAGCTGTAACTGGGATATGACCTACATGAGCTGTAACTGGGATATGATATGCAATAACTACATTAGCTGTAACTGGGGTATGATATGCAATAACTACATTAGCTGTAACTGGGGTATGATATGCAATAACTACATTAGCTGTAACTGGGATATGATATGCAATAACTACATTAGCTGTAACTGGGGTATGATATGCAATAACTACATTAGCTGTAACTGGGGTATGATATGCAATAACTACATTAGCTGTAACTGGGATATGATATGCAATAACTACATTAGCTGTAACTGGGGTATTGTATTTTTTCAATCAGAAAATCAAAAATATATTCACTGCAAATTCTTGAAATACCAATGATTAGACATTGTACATGTTAATTAGAGATCTACTTTATCTAACTCGTTTCTTGCATATCACAGACACTTTGTAGCATTAAGCAATAAGTTAAATCGTGATTCAGTGAGGGCGCTGATTTGATTTGATATATTGCACCATATTATGTGTACTGCTACACAAATATGTTATCCCATAGTGGATTCACTACATTCCATGGTCTACAATATTACGAGTAAGTGATTGTATCTAACAAAAAAGTTTCAAAAACATTCCGGTTGTAGCTAGTACAGCTTTAAGAGAAACCTATGCCTATTCTCTCACCTATGTCAAATCTTCCATTGTCTGCTTTTGCTGTAACTGAAGAGCATGTCAGCTGATCGGCGGTTATATCATGGCTGCATACCCCCAAATCTTCTGAACATGTACCTGGTGTTATGAGATGAGATATTTTGAAAAGTCGCCCACCCCCCACCCCCACCCCCACACACGCACACATTCCATTTTGCTATTTAAGTCTTAGAAATTACTGTGAAATCATGCTTTAGAGGTGCCAAGAAGTCTATTCCTCATCACACTAACATACATACATACATTCACTCACAGACATATATGGCCACACCATGCAACAGGATACAACATATTCATTCATTCATTCATTCATTCATTCATTCATTCATTCATTCATTCATTCATTCATTCATTCATTCATTCATTCATTCATTCATTCATTCATTCATTCATTCATTCACAGACATAGATGGCCACACCATGCAACAGGATACAACATATTCATTCATTCATTCATTCATTCATTCATTCATTCATTCATTCATTCATTCATTCATTCATTCATTCACAGACATACATGACCAAACCATGCAGCAGGATACGATATACATACATTCACTCACAGACATAGATGGCCACACCATGCATCAGCATACAACATATACATTCACTCACTCACAGACTCAGATGGCCACACCACACCATGCATCATGATACAACATACACATATACACACCTGAACTCACACTCAAGTCTGTAATATTAAGATGAAAGTACTTTATATTTTCTTTTGGGCTGCATCCTATTGTGTACGAGTGTTGTAGTTACATGTAAGATAATTTACAAATGTGATAAGGAGGTTTTCCAGCACCTTCGAAACCAGTGATAAAATAACATTCTGGTCACAGTGATTTCTCAGTAAGAACGATAATCGATGTAAAACAAAACGTTGTACAACCTATTATTGAAAAAACAACTTTGATGACACTTACAAATAGACAGTTTGTTTAAAGTCACATAAGGAAATTGCGAACCATAGTACATGCATAACAATGTCAATGTTACCGATTAACATTGGTTTACTGTGTGTTTTGGATGCAGTTTCGTTGTGTTCATTTTAAACCATCTACAAGTTAAATTTAGTGGTGTTAGTTATAGTTGACTTCTCTTGTCGTCCTATTGCTCAAATATACTGGGCAATAAGTTTATAAAAACAGTTTGTTAAATCGATTCTATAATTATATTCACTTACCATATACATCTATAGCAACTGCATCGACCTCGCATAGTTTTAAATAACTGTTCTGTGACACCGTGTCTAACGACACATTGATGTAATTACCCACAATAGGACTACTACAAATAACATGTATGCCGTCTGGTTGTTCGAGCACACTTTCGTCCAGACGTTGAACACAATATCCATTCTGTGCATTGTCAGGAGTCGAAGTTGTTGTTCCTATTTTTATGCTTACATCAAGGAAACTAGACCCTGTTGGATTAAATATGGATTGTTAGATTTATAGTAAAAACATAGTCACAATATTCGGGTTGTTCTTGATCTTTCTGTTTGTTCGGATTGTATACTATACTGAAATAATTTCGTGTCTGTTTGTTTGTTTGTTTTGTTTTTTTATTTATCATTTATTTATTTATTTATTTTGGCAGAAAAGAATATTTCTTTAAACTAACTCGACATTTTGGATGTAGAATTAATGATTTTGTTTGGAGATTCTGTCGACTTGGATTCAGCAGACATATATGCTAGAGGTTATCTTTCTTTATGTCTACTTGTTGGGATTGATATCCAAACAAACTAACAAATATCGAGCAGAAAATTCCGTCTGTAGTGTTTGGATTGATAAAGTGGACATGATACCGAAAGTTATTAACGGTCACAAAGATTGCCAGGTGTACGATAATCGGGGGGGGGGGGGGGGTGATTTCAAGGTTGAATTTGTCATGAGTTACTTGCAAGATTTTGCTTTCCTTTTACGCCAAAGTATGATGGACTAATTTTGGTTGTATTTGCTATTATTATGTTGATTTGTTTGTACCATTGCTGATTGTCACAACAAACCTCTACATTTTTTGTATATATTGATTTCTGTACGTTAGGCCGGTGGCCACGGTACTATGAATAAAGCATATTGTAGAGCAAGATTAGATCTGTCTACTTACTACATGTGTCCTTTAATACTTTAGCACTTAGGCAGGTGTCACTATATTCATTATACAGAATAATCTCAGAAAGTTCGTACTCCTGTTCCAACGTGACGTACCACCATGGAGACCTGCTTTCTTGTGTCGTCATACACGTCTGATTATCTCCATCAATCGCTTTGTTAGCCTCATCACTTGAGGGTCTGTTGTTTTCCTTGGTTTCCAAATAATTTAGAATAATGTCAACACCACTTGGATCTTTAAAAAAATTAGACTAATAAAGGGTCGCCTAACAAATCGTGATTTTGTGACTCAGGATAAATACATAATCAATAAATTTAAAGGTACGTGATATTTGCGAACGAGATATAAATCTCTTACTGAAAGAACATGTCCTATAAAACAATCAGGAACGTCACTTTGTTTACTGTTTGTCTTAAAGGCATACCGTAGTAATCTGCTATTATATATTTTGTGGGATGATTTATTACAATATTCAAATAAATATCGTGAAACATATACCTTTAACAAACGAACAAAATTCTGATACAGGTTCTTCGTCGTCACTTCCTAACCAGTACCATGCAGACTTTATACAACCACTATTGTACCAATGTTTACATGTTGGAAGGGCTGAAAAAAGAAAGAAGGGCAACGATTTTTTGATAGATATTCCTAAAGTCGGTACACAAATTTTTCACACATCCATCCATCCATCCATCCATCCATCCATCCATCCATACATACATACATACATACATACATACATACATACATACATACAGACAGACAGACAGACAGACAGACAGACAGACAGACAGACAGACAGACCCCCCCCCCCACACACACACACCATGCATACACATACATAATAAAAAGCAACAACTTACATTTACGACATCCATACAGTTCAACTCTTAAAGCCATAGAGGATGTTAATGGCAAGATACGTATCAACCTTGCTTCAATAGCAGGATCTAATATAGTGTACACAATGCCTCTGTGGAAATTTCCAGAAAAAGTCTGCGAACGAACAAGAAGATGAATTAAAGTATATATTAATGGCAAAGAAATACACTTTATAATAGTTTGGCGGTAACCACTTGTCTGGTTGGTAGATTTAAATGTACACTCAGATAAAAAAATCGTTATAATAAGTGTTATTTCAAGCAGATCTTGGAAACTGACATTTATAGAGGCCAACGCCGCGTAAAATATATTTCCGAATTTTGGAGAAATACACCACATTGTACATCCACAAATAGACCAAACAGAGTGAAATGCATACAAATAGGTAGATATATATGTAAAAAAAAACACCATGAAACCCCCACCATTCTATCTTCAAAGCACAGCAATAAAAACTTTTTTATTGAATAATTTACTCTCTTTTTTAGTGTTACTCTAAACTGTGCCTGAGTGCTCTTTACATAACAAAAATGAAGACACGATGATTTACACTGCTTAAAACAAAGATACACGGTTATGAGACAACACAACGCAACACAACACAACACAACCATCACAACACAACACAACACAACACAACACAACACAACACAACACAAAATAGAATTTACAAACATACTTACGTGAACCATACTGTCATCGTTATCATCATAATCATTAAAGTTGAAACCATACACACTGAAGTTCAGGGAAAAACTCCAATTGGTATTAGCGCCACCATCAGTAATTGAAGCATTCCCCCAGATCTGGATTGCTACCTGTTCAACGTTAGACATCAGTGTTTATTATGGTGATAGGGTATTCCCAAATTGTGCCCCGCGCTTGCACAATGCTCTGCCACCGTGTCTGCAGACTTTCACTTCATTTCAGTCCGAGACCTACCTCTACAACAAGACTTTTGTTAGATTCTGTTTTGTATGTACTTGAGATTTTGTGCTTTGTAAAGCGCATTGAGATACTTTATGGAATTCGCTCTATAGAATAATAGATTAAATTAGATTAGATTAGATTAGACATGATCCTTTTATACCTATTACTATTCCCTGATAAATTGGGGATACCAGGCGACTCTGTAAACTAATAAGTGGATATGTTATACAAAAATCAAATCAGAATGTTTATCAAAGTGGTTACCTTTCTGATACGCGTTATAGCTCGAAGATCAATTTCAAGGTATGGGTTCTCATCGTCTATGGCAGGGGACCATGCATGACCTATAAAAAAAATAATGGTCGATAACATGTTGTTGTCTTGAACAATGTCGACGTCTAGAAATAGAATACCAGATGTAAAGTGAATGCCTTTAGTACGGACACAGTGTAATCATTAAGTGAATGCCTTTAGTAAGGACACAGTGCAACCATTAAGTGAATGCCTTTAGTAAGGACACAGTGCAATCATTAAGTGAATGCCTTTAGTAAGGACACAGTGTAATCATTAAGTGAATGCCTTTAGTAAGGACACAGTGCAACCATTATGTGAATGCCTTTAGTAAGGACACAGTGCAACCATTAAGTGAATGCCTTTAGTAAGGACACAGTGCAACCATTAAGTGAATGCCTTTAGTAAGGACACAGTGCAACCATTAAGTGAATGCCTTTAGTAAGGACACAGTGCAATCATTAAGTGAATGCCTTTAGTAAGGATACAGTGCAACCATTAAGTGAATGCCTTTAGTAAGGACACAGTGCAATCATTAAGTGAATGCCTTTAGTAAGGACACAGTGTAATCATTAAGTGAATGCCTTTAGTAAGGACACAGTGCAACCATTAAGTGAATGCCTTTAGTAAGGATACAGTGCAACCATTAAGTGAATGCCTTGAGTAAGGACACAGTGCAATCATTAAGTGAATGCCTTTAGTAAGGACACAGTGCAACCATTTTGATTAACTATTATACACATTCTTATAACGAAATTCTTAGCTACCGCTCATGGTACATCTCTTAAAGGGGTATGATTCAATACCGTGTCTTCATCCGAAGTGGAATTTTAGTCTTCATCCGAAGTGGAATTTTAGTTTTAATCCGAAGTGGAATTTTAGTCTTAATCCGAAGTGGGATTTTAATTAGGAAATGTTATTAATTATGGAAATGATTTGATAAAATTAAAGACAATATAAATGAAAAAGCTTTTATGGAACAAATACTCTGTTAGCGATGCAGGAAAAAAATTATTTGACATTTGAGAATTACAATCTTAGATATTGTATAATTACAAAACATAATTATGCAAATGCCTCATTAAAGATTAAAGCTGCGTCAGCAACCTTTCTCATAAACGTGTCATTTGTTATAATCAACGCATGCACCAAATTATATAAAATTTGATGAATTCTGCACATTACTTCTTAAAGATCAGTGCTACATCAACAAATTTTATAGAGCACATGGGTTTTTGTTATCATCAACGTATTTACTGAAATTATCTGAGTGTATTTTTCACATATTGCTTAATTGCCTAATTACTAAACATCGTTAATATGCAAATGAGATTCTGAGCATTGTAGGGTATTTGAGCTTTTTAATTATCAAATTATACCAAAATTGAAGCTTATAGAAATTTGCCCATTGGCCAAAAATCATTAGTTATACAAATTACTTTAGATTAAAAGCTACGTCAATGCGCTTTTTTATCACCAATGTATATACCAAATCATACGTTATACAAATTACTTATTGAAGGTTAAAATCGCTTTGTTATCACCAATGTATATACCAAATCATACGAAATTTGAAGCTTGTAGGTGGGTAATTACAGAAAATCATTATTAATACAATTGCACCATTAATGTTCATGGATTGCTTATCAAAACCATGGCCATCACCAAAACAATGTGTTTTGAGACCACACAGACACAGACACAGACACAGACACAGACACACACAGACACACACACACATACACACACACATACATACACACACATACATACACATACATACATACACACATATACACACACGCATACACACACATACATACACACACACATACATACACATACATACATACATACATACACACATATACACACACGCATACACGCATACACACACACACACACACACACACACACACACATGTACACATGCACACACTCACATCACTTATCACTGAAACAATATCTTTGCTCAACTATATTTTTATAATGTTTGTGCAATTCAATGTAAAAGTAACAGCCCTCAAAATGAATGCATCGTATGTGAATAAGCTTACCATGTGGCTGGAATAATCGGCCATAATGGGCCTCAAAATTTTCCATGGAAGTGCTTCCACGTAGTTCAGAGTCGTCAATATAGCCACTTTCCAGACCAATGGGCTCCAAACAGTCTTCATTGTTAGCGTGTTCGTCGGAGTCATAATATTCTGTCAATAACACATTAAAAATTACAGTCAACAGTCAAAAACTAAATATTAGTGCAAACATTAAACAAACAAAGGTTTGCTAAAATATCAGCCATAAAAAAAATATCCTAGATTTTCTGTTCCTTTTTAGCATCCTGAATACAGCTTTCTGTATAGAGCCGAAACGTAGAAATGAATATTTAAATGACATCCGCAGAAGAACCCTGTAAATGTAGTCAATCACAATTGTTCATTTATATATCGCAGACATTTTTATTCTGACCAAAACGAACGGACATAATCAAAGACCTGTGGAATATATTTGAAACCGGTGAAGAGCAAGAAAATGACGAATTGCTGTCTTCTGCAGTTTTGTCTTCGTATATGTAGCTGATGCCACTGATATACGTGGTGAACAGAAAATGAACAATTATTCAATAATGAAAATGTCTGCCATACATACATGAATATCATGTATAATCGACTAAGTTCTAGACAAGAACAGCCGCACGATCTCTGCACCACGTGCGACAGTCATTTGTACGCTTTGCCATCCAATGGCAATGTTAAACTGTGGGGTTCGGTCACTTTCAACGTGACTACGACTGATGATGTACAGGCTAAACAAACACGAGATCACGCCAACGTCACGAGAAATCACGTGTGATCTCGACAAATAATTCGTTACACAGATATTTGCTACACAAAATAAGATATTTTATAATCATAGATCATCACGTGATGCGCCAATCTTAAAGGTTATAACACTAACATTAAATACTTACCAAATGCATACAACTCACATATTTGTAATGCTTTCTTATTCTTATCTTTTATAGAGATTCTAACACCATTCCCTGCTATGTACTGTACTTTATTCCGATGACACAAAAAGTCTAATGCATTTGTGTTGAGAGAGTCTTGATATTCACAAATATCGTCATCTCCGATATCATCACTTGAACTCACGCTTGCTGTTAGGTCTTCAGCTTTAACAGACAAGAGAAAAATAAATTTCATGAAAACGTTTTATTTATTTATTACTTATTCGCATACCATCCAGGAGGTATGGCCCAATAACAGGATGAGCAAAACAAAGAAACAATACAATACAATACAATACAATACAATACAATACAATACAATACAATACAATACAATACAATACAATACAATACAATACAATACAATACAATACAATACAATACAATGAAAATACACAATACAATACACAATACAATAAAACAATATACATACATCAATGACATTATCTCTTTAAAATAATTATAGCCAACGCAATAAAAATGTAGCGAGGTTATTGCACTCGATGATAAAATGTAGCAATATTAATGTTAGTAACATTCTTGTTGCGCCAGACGATAAAATGTATCAATACTAGTAAGATAGTTGTCACACCAGACGATAAATGCCAGAATATTAATGATATTAAGATTATCGTCCAGTAAGATGACGAAATGTTAAGATTTTTGTCGTCGAGCATGCAAGACAATGCTCTGAATTAGCCTTGCTAGCTTCAATTAGCAAGACAATGCTCTGAATTAGCCTTGCTAGCTTCAATTAGCAAGACAATGCTCTGAATTAGCCTTGCTAGCTTCAATTAGCAAGACAATGCTCTGAATTAGCCTTGCTAGCTTCTATTAGCAAGCAAAATAACTACTTACGGGTTTCGTTTTCAACTGTAACTACAGTGATGCTCACTATTTTATAACTACCAGAACCAATCACCACTTGGACATAATTGTCCTTAGTTTCTGTACTATTCATACAGTGACCGTGACTTAAGATTGGGTTGGGATCATCGTCCAGTAGCAGAAACGCTGTATCGGTATCTGCAGGATCTTGTGTTGTTATATAGCCATCCAGATCTTTATATCGTAACAGGATATTCTCGTTGTAATCTCGTTCAATGAAAGAAAAACATTGAAGGTAGATATCAGAAATAAAAACAAATTAATCTTTAAATGTTTGAAATATAATCCAGTGTCAATTACTGACATTTCTGAGTTCGTTTTCCAAAATCAGCAAACGCCCAAAGACAGAGTTGATGCATTAGAGTATGTATTTCAATTCCAATGTTATGTACATACATACATACATACATACATACATACATACATACATACATATATATATATATATAACTATGGTTTACGGCACTGCACACACACACACACACACACACACACACACACACACACACACACACACACACACATACACACACACGATATCTTACCTGGATGATTCAAGTATTCACCATAAATTTCAAGTCGTAATGCAATTTTACTCTCCCATGACATCGCTAAAATTTTGACAAATCGCACCATTCTTAATGCCCCTACGTCATGTTCCACCACAGAATATCCATCGGAATTCCCGATGAACAACTGCAGGAATAACCATAAATTGTGATTAGTAAATTCTCAATATATACAATCGCTTACATTTACACTTAAATTCTGAATGGTTTGTACACAGAGTTGGTCAGAAATACGATTAAGTTTTTATATCTAGCGCTGTAAGCTTATATGTGTTAGACGATCTTACAATTTGTAATGTGCTAATCTTACATACCTACACACACAATACATACACATAACCATACATCCATACATCCACCCACCCACCCATGCATGCATGCATGGATACATACATACATACATACATACATACATACATACATACATACATACATACCTTCTTTTCTCCAGTGTTGGCAAGGTAATATTGCAAATTCTCATTGTCTGGGCCATATTGCATATAGAAACGTGTAACCCACGCTGACATTTGACCCTGCGTTGCTAACATCCTGAATACAGTATAATACCTCGTCGAAATCTGTATGAAAGCATTTGGGTTTGAATCTTTTGGAGTCCAAGCTGCTGGTTGGCCAGGACTATCCTCGTAGTGAAGACGACCGAAGTCAGGACTCTGTGTATCATTTCCAGGTCCTGAATTCAGATAATTACTCTTGATATCTCCAGTCATCATACCCAGTGGATAAATGTTGCCGTCTGAAAATTATTGTAGCACAGTGATGTATTTTTGACTCCAAATAGAAACTGGAAATGCTCTCAGTACATTCAACAACTACTTGTAATTACGAGTCTCGTGTTTATTCATGCAAATACCAATAAACCAGTTGTTGTTCTAACTATGACCCTGCACGGAACATAGACGCTTTCGTGTAGGGTCTCTGTTCTAACGAAAATGTATCTTTGTAAACTAGTTTTCTACCATAAAAAGTAATTAACATGTGAAAGCTATTAAAATATGTTAATTATTTACTAGTATTAGTATATCTAGTAATATCATAGTAAGGCTCATAGTGTTCTGAAAGACCTCCCCATCCACTGTATGCAGAATTCAATGACCGTCGTATTTCAAGGAGTGGTAGATACCGTGCTCAAGTAGATAAAAACCAATCGTTTTAAATCATTTAACATGTTTCGGCCCTCGATATCAGTATGCGATTATAGTAGTATTGTGCCGGATCAAAGCGCGGCGACGACTTAAGTTTACATAAAACGTAGGGGAAAAGAGGCGCGAGCGACTGTCGACAGTCAAGTGTGTAAGTGTGTGTGTGTGTGTGTGTGTGTGTGTGTGTGTGTGTGTGTGTGTGTGTGTGTGTGTGTGTGTGTGTTTGTGTGTGTATGTGTGTGTATGTATGTATGTATGTATGTATGTATGTATGTATGTATGTATGTATGTATGTATGTATGTATGTGTGTGTGTGTGTGTATGTATGTATGTGTGTGTGCGTGCGTGCGTGCGTGTGTGCGTGCGTGCGTGCGTGCATGTATGTAGGAGTGCAGAAGTAATGAGTAGATTTGTAGTGCACAAACTTCTTACATTTTGAAATATATTGATAAAGAAACTTACGACAAAGTACCGGTACGCTTTTATCAGGCTTCAAACGACCATCTTTATCCGTCCAGTACACCAAGTTACCATGGTAACCCTGTTTCAACCATTCATAGCAGGAAGTTTTAGCTGTGTGGGAAAGTGTTAGACAAAAAAAGTGTCTTCGTCTTCTTTCATTGGTAAGTAATTGATTAGACAAAACCTACGACACGGCAAATATCTTCCCGAATGCCATCCGAGTTGGAAAAAAAAGATCGTCGGATACACAGGCCTAAAACATGTTTTGTTTTGTATTGTTAGGAGACAAAAAAGTCATTGCTATGATCGACTGGAGATTTGGTCATCTCAAACATCGCCATTAATTTGCATGTGGAGACGTCTGTAAACTGAAGACAATTCTCTACCACGTTATGGTGTGTAACGTTCTGTAAACTGAAGAAGAAAACTCTCTACCAAGTTATGATGTGTAACGATAAAACACATTTTGATAAACGTCTAGGTGTTCATACTTTCCAAAATACACTTTTTTTATCAATTCTGACACTGTACGATCCGAAATCAAAATCTAGATGCCTGATCACCTTTATTTTTCACAAACAACACCGATTTCTTATATTTTTGACCCAAAACCAGAGCTGACCATCTTTAGTTTCAATAAACATCAAATACCTTTCCGAAAACCATACAGTTCGATTCGAAGCCCAACGGTGTTGTTGGAGTTCCGTAACGGTGATATTGAAACACTTCGAGCGAAGATGGGTATTGGCAAAGTTATGATCACGACATCGTTCGAATCGTTGGCAGCTACGGTAAAGTCCTAGAAAGGTGACGCAAACAGAACAAAATGGAAGATCATCGAGAGAAAAAACACGACTACCTCGGATACGAAGTTAGGAAGGACGAATGATTGTTTAACGTTATTCTAATTACAGACCGAACGTCCAAACATTCATAATGTAAGACTGAATATCCAAGCTGGTGACTCTCTACAGACGTAGCCTGTTTACATCACGATCTGTGATTTGGTATTAATGAAATAGCGAAAGAACATCACAGATCATGACGTAAACTTTCTACTGCAGACGATAAAAGTCAACAGTCTCACTTTCACCATTACACCCCGATTTTCTTCTCTTCAAGAAATTTTGTTCGGTATATTGCTCAATTAATATGGAGGGGTGACAGTTGAAAATGTCAACTAAGTTATCGTGTCATGTGTCCATATTTGCTGTATCTGTATTTCTGACGTCACATTTACCTCTGATGTTTAGTAAATTGATATGATACTCCATGAAATATACTAACACGGTTGTCACGTGACGTGTAACACACAATACAGTTATAAGACTTACCTGAAAGTTGCCATGGACGTCAGTATAATTTGTATCAGGAATTTCAGTGAGGCCATACATAACATTGAAACTTTCTGGCGTAGAACCCACAAGATCTGCACATCCTTGGACCGCAATCTTTAATAACAGGAAAATAAATCAATTTTGTATATAATCCTAATCGTATCGAAAACATACTATACAATCTGCAGAAGTTATTTCCAAAGAGTGTGACATTGCTGTAAACTAAACCAACTCTTTATAATCTCCACAACCACCACTGATAACATGACGTTCTGATCAAGGGCATATCTGAAATTGGTTTCAATTGCATTTTGACGAGAACTGCTCAATGGGACCAGATGGCCTTTTCTTGTCTCGGCAACAGTTTCAAATGTAAGCTTATTATTAAGGTATGTGAGTATAAAGACGAGAATTAATAGCGACGAACCTGTCGTACAACTGTCTGAGCTCTGAGATCAACAATCACACTGTCGCCATTATCTTCCGGCATCCAACAACCCTCTCCTGCTTGTACAATCAAGAACAAGAACTGTTATAAGTGACGTCATGAAACATGGAATGTGTGATATAATAGCATACAGGTAAGAGTGACGTCTGTGATCTCTAACACACGTTGCCGATATCATACATTAATATTAACTTAAGTTCATAGCTTTTGTATAGCCACTCGTTTCATATTCGTCTGGTTAAACACAGTTACAGGAGAAATGAAATTGCCTTGGTTTGTTTCACCCATGGGACACGATTTTTTTATACGAAGATGCTAAGACATGATTTAACTCGACTAATAATAGCATGAATGACATGAACAGAGACACAACAAACATAGCACGATCTTTTAATACCCATGGAGGGTCTATGCTTTACCCTAAGCATTGGTAGTCTTTAACAGCACATGCGCAGTAGCAACAGACTTCTGCTGACACCATTACACATTTATTTGATGATTTAATTACTTCAATTGTTTAATTTCAAACTGACAATCAACATGTTAACATGCACAGCACCTCTAGCATTTGAAGTTCTGAAGTTATCTCTCTCTCTCTCTCTCTCTCTCTCTCTCTCTCTCTCTCTCTCTCTCTCTCTCTCTCTCTCTCTCTCTCTCTCTCTCTCTCTCTCTCTAAGAAAAATGTTATGTTACATGAGTGAAACACAAGGCAACTTCATTTCTCCTGTATAAGCCTATTTGAATCAATAATCGAAATCATTATGGAGATTAATTCTAAGATGGTATTTTACTTGACAATAATTTGTTATATTACAGTGTGGTGAGTCCGTGACAATGTTTGAGCAACCACCTTAGTTATTTATCTACATTTGAGATTATAATGTTGGATGTATGTGCCTTAGGAATAGTACAAATAACTTGATTACTACAGTTAATTATCAACAGTAAATTATCCCGCATACAATACAGACATGCTGAACAAAACTGCTAACAGCTACAGCAGTTGTGCCTTTAATTAATTAAGTTAAACATTCAGAAAGGACTGATTTGCATACCTGAGTTAAGACGTGCATTTGCAGGACCATGTTTTACGATATCGGAGTCGTTATGCAACGTCGAAGTTAAACTGTCATCTGTTATTACTCCAGACTCCATCCCTAGTGGTTCTAATACATAACAGAATAGTTAACTACTACTATTAATAGCTATCTTTGAAATGGAAATCAAATAACCTAACTGTGTACATGTTAAAATTATTTCCCATAAACATCAATTAAGGAGCTTTTTTTTTATATATTCTCTGTTGTAATCATAACATTCATAAACATATTTGAATTAACGTCATATCGTTTTTTGGGGTTTTTTGGATTTTTTTCTAAAATCAACACATAAATTAGAATAACAATGTAATGAACATTACTGTTGACAAAAATATTTATTAAATTTCCGATAAACAAATCAATAAATGTATGCTATGTGCCCAATAGTAATGTTCGTATTTCGCAATCATCAGTTTATATTCTGTGTAAATTGTTAGAAAAAAAAGTACCAAATTTCTACGTACACGTAAAAGAAAATTTAAATTACATACAATTTTATCGTAAGACTTCTTAATGTCCGTCATTCTTTGAAAACCGTAAACATGAATCTGTTTTCTCCCGATTATGTAACTGACCCTCACTAGGCCTTTAACTGGTAAATATGTTATTTACATCTTGGTCTGGTTTTTCTGAATTTTACTGATATATATTTTGAAGAATTCGAGTTGAACTTAAAGCGTAAATTAAACATTTTCTTAGTCATTAAAAACTCACTTACCGATTACTAGTGCCTCCACTCTGAGGTTGCAGTACCACTCACACTCAAGTGGGATAAAACGAATATATAGCGTTCGTAATATCGCATCAAATGGATTAATGAGGGGTACGTTTTTGTTGTGTTCGTTATGACCAGTAAAAACCTAGGGATCATGAAGATAGCAGTACACAGTATGATCAAAGTTAGTTGAGAGAGAGAGAGAGAGAGAGAGAGAGAGAGAGAGAGAGAGAGAGAGAGAGAGAGAGAGAGAGAGTGAGGAAGGAGAGAGAGAGAGAGAGAGAGAGAGAGAGAGAGAGAGAGAGAGAGAGAGAGAGAGAGAGAGAGAGAGAGAGAGAGAGAGAGAGAGAGAGAGAGAGAGAGAGAGAGAGAGAGAGAGAGAGAGAGAGAGAGAGAGAGAGAACTGATTTAATCACCGAGGCTCTTTAAATCATACAATTTTTCAGCCTACTTCGCATCTTGGACGGTGCCGTAAAAGTGGTTATGGTTTACGACGACGAGTTCCATTGTTGGACATTAATTAAAGAATCTGATGTTCAGACGATATGCTTTGTACAAAATATAAGATACAGCAATAGTTACCGTTTTGTTCTTGGAGAGGGCATATTGCCAGGTGTTGCCGTCGCTTCGGATACTGAACTTCACTTGAAATAACTTAACCCACTTTCTGTCATAATGTGCACCCTGCGTGACCACGCCGCTCACTGAAGATATTTGCCTAAACTCAAGTTGCAGCCAATTGTCTGCATCAAACGACCAACCATTACCATGATTACGTTTAGAGTTCAGTCGTACGTGTGCGGGTGTTAACGATACGTTTGAAGTGATCTTGCTGCCGCGCTGCTTACCACCATTTTCAAAACCAACTGGTTCACCATCCACACCACAGTCGGGATATGGCAGCGGTGCCACTGTGTTATAGAACGACGATATGTTATATGTAAAAATGGTTGGATATATTCAGTCTAGTACGGAAACCGAGGAGGTTCATGAATATCACATATCAATTTTGATTTTAAAATACGAAAAAAGGAAGAAAAATGGGAGAAAAACGACAAAAAAGAAAAAAGAAAAATTCACAAATCGATTTTCATTTCAAATTTGTTTTCACTTTCATTTGCAAATTAATTTTCATTTCAAATTCGTTTTCACTTCCATTTTCATTTACAAATCGATTTTCATTTCAAATTCGTTTTGTCTAGTCTTGGAGGAAGGGGCTCCTACCTACCGTTACGGTATTGAAATTAGATAATCAGATAATTACATAATTGCCTATTTCATAATTTACAAATTTCCACAGTAACGTTTTAAAATTTGTAACAAAGCGCAAACTAAACTATACGAAGTGCATTTGCGTTTCAATAATTTTAAACATTTTGTATGCACTCACTACTAGCATCTAGTGTAAGAAATTTATAATTTATTAATTCTCCGATCGCGATGAAACACTAACCCAAAACAGTTTTAATTTCTTTTTTTGTTTAACTACACCATATCTTACCTATGAGATAAGCTGACAGTCGTTGTTGATCACTAGTACTGGTATCTCCACACATTTCATTCACATTTCCGGGACAAGGTTCATTACACTCTATTTCGGGCCTTTTACCATATTTGGCGAAGTTTACTCCACAGAAACAACTTTTGCCACATGTCACTGCAAACACCATACTTTCCGAAGAGCAGTGTTGTAGGCAAATATTGTTTGTCATATTAGCCGAGACTTCATCCGGCGCGCTAAAGACTGGTTGATTGACGTTGTCGGCATAGCAACCCAGGTACTCTGCTGTAGCTGAAATACCAAGAAGTATATACAAAAGTGTATTCGTTTTCGTAAAATAATTAACATTGTTCAATAAAATAATAACACGTACAAAACCATTAGAAATCTTCCCAGTTAGAACTAAAAAATGTGCAATTTTTTTTCTAACGAGGGGTTTACGCCATAGGCTAATGTTTGGTAACCAGGGAAGATATAGCTTTGCCACAAAACTAAAACAGAAAATTGTAGGAAATTTCAAGGTATAAACGATCACTTTTAGACTGCATAGACCTCAATAATGAAAGCGAAATATCAAGTCAAGTCAAGTTCCCGACTTTGTTTCCCATTAAAGCTGTACTAACTGTAACTGAAGCATTATTTTATGATGAGAAAAACAGCATATTTACTAAATTGTTAAAATACCAATAATTACACATTATACAGATACATAGTACATCAAGGTGCTGAGATCATGATCGTGCCGTGACGCTGATTTTAGGGTGCGGACCACAAATCAATTCGATTGGATTAAATGTAATATATTATATGTACTGTCATAGTAATCAGTTTATTCGCAGGTGATTCAAAACTTTTCAGTATATACGATATTACCAGTAAGTCATTGTATCCATGGCAACAAAAAAGGTTCAAAATGCTCTAGTTTACAACTATTGCAGCTTGAAACTTATTTTTACTTACACGTGCATCCATATCTGAAAGCGACGAAAAAGATCAAACCCGATAGTAAGATAGATCGAATCGTCATATTTCAATCAACACACCAAGCAGACAGCTACTGTGCAAGTACTGTTCAGAACAACGGCGTGTATCTTGATTCGGTTCAATTTGTCGTCGTAGATTACGAGCAATTCAAAATGCTTTTTTCACTCAAGACATTTTGGCAGAAGACAGCTTATTGCTGTGATCTGAGTTGCCGTTCCTAAATAAATGACTTTATATAGAAGTGAAAAGTGATGGAGAATTATGGTAATCGACCAATAATTAAATACATATATATATAATGACCTTTTGTAACATAGGCAGAAAACTCGTATATGCAATATGATCATTTAGAGAGGGTTGCCATGGTTTCAAATAATCATTAAATATTCTGGGGCAGCAGAATGCCATACAGTGTAATTGAAAAGCATTAAAATCGATATCCTTACAAATACTAAATTTCTTTGTTCATTGTTATCATATCTTACTTGCTTATACACATATTTTATATAGTTATTGATGGATATCGATTTCTCGTTAACTTTTGGAGTTTGTAAACATTCCTTAACATTTTGCATTGATCAGTTGATGGATAGACTAACATCTGGTCTCCCAGGAATGAAGAGAGAGCTTGGCTATATTTACATCGATCGGTAAAAGAGCAAAACTAGTAATATTAATTACAGTAACTATTGGCATTTTAGCATACAATTGTATTTTCAATAAGTTCGATCCGTATTCTGCAATTAAATGTTACTGAAGAAAAAACATTAAACCATTTGCTAATTATATTTTTCTTAGTGATAATAAACAAATCAACTATTTTTATAAGTTAGCGTGGAGGGAAAACAGATGTTACTCCGGTGAAAAATTGAATTCACTGGATGTGTACTACACGTTATTAAAACTATCGGGGAGAACATTTATACCGCGATGAATGATCGACAGATGTGTTTTTTATTAAATAAAGGAATGGTTAAACAGAGTGTCCGTTCTTGGTATTTAGATATCGAAGAAAGACTCTTTAATTTGCCAGTCTCACCTTGTCTCAAATACAGACGTTGGCATACTAAGTCTAGGTAAAGTATCAATTTGTATAGTGTTTCATACACGTGTGTAGGGGTTAGAATCGCACCCTTCCCTTCCAAAATGATTTTACCTCGCTCACCCCTATACTTCCATGTTGTTCATAACTGATAGTGATATAATGCCTATCTTGAATACTTTACTCCTATGTCACGTGACCGAATAGTGACATCATTTTAAAAGATATTGGTGACAACAAATAAAAATACTAAAATGCGCCTGTGATATGGAGTCAGGATGGGCGAATGGTTAGAGTGGCCGGCTTGGTATCTGCAGGTTTCAGATTGTGGGAGCGAATGGTTAGACTGGCCGGCTTGGTATCTGCAGGTTGCAGGTTAACCGGTTCGAGCCCCATCGCTGCCGTTTGTTTCTGAGTGGCTAAAGTCCTTGGGCGAGATTTGAACCGCGACTGTGCTATAGATCCGTGCTGGGGGTAATAATTATAATTAAAGCGATGTTAGCACAAATGGGAAAGCCCTATAAAATCAAGTATTATTATATGCAGGAATTAACCGGATTTCGATAATTCACCCTGAAGGTCAAAGCCAAGGTCAAAGTCTCATAAAAAGTTTACACCTAAACATATGGCAATAGACACTTGACTGTAATCTCTGTGTATTAAAATTTTGAGTTGTAAATCATGATTGTTCACAATTATGGCTACCATTTAGTAAATAGTTATATGGACATCAAAAAAGTACGACATGCGTATGTTTCTCTTGTTCTGCATTACCCTTTTGACATGACTTTGGCCGCACATAAATGCTAGGTTGACATTTGTCTGCACTATGCCAGAACGATTTTACCCTTAAGGTCACGATCAAGGGTAAAGTAAGTAAACTTGCATGTGGTCATATGGGGTTAGACACTTGTATGGAGTCTCTGGATACTCAGGTTACCGTGGTTATGCACTAATATATTAATTGTTCTTTCAAATATGGCCGCCATTCAGTAAAGAGTGATATGAGTACTTATAGTAATCGTTGTATATGGTTATTTTGAACATGATTTAAAAGGAATTGGCAACAAATAAATACTACAATGTGTCTGTGATAGGCAAGAATTGGCTAGATTTTGATAATTGATCCTGAAGATCAAGTTCAAAGTCAAATCTCAAAGTTAATTAGAATTAGTTTATAATTGTACACTGGAAGATACAATGGAGATCACGAACGACATATTGCAAAGTTGCCATTTTATTTCCATATTGTCGGGCTTTAAAGCAAATCATACACTGTGACTTGTTAATAAATATTCTTATCCAAAAAACTGCAAAAGAATTCAATACAAAAATATACAGTGATAATTTCTCGATGGGAGAAAAAATATAAGCACATAACCAGTATCATCTACTATTGTTTTGTAGTTGTACCATAGGTTTCATTCATTTATTTGTTCATTCATCCATTTGCTCATTCATTCATTCATTCATTCGTTCGTTCGTTCATGACTGGCAAAGACAAAGGGGGTTTATCCCTGCAAGTTTTGAGTAGTGGACAAAGTGAAGGAAAGAAGAGAAAAGTATGCAATCTATAACGTCATACATATATATATATATATATCCTACATATTGAAAATATGCTAATGTATACATGTATACCCTACATATTGAAAATATGCAAATGTTACATCACAAAGTCTGGTTTGTAATAATGAGTACACCATCTTGACAATACGTATGTAAATTATTTAGAAAACGTACAATCTTATGCATAAATTATCTTCAAAACATGCAGAAATTTGAAAGATAATTCTTGCACAAATATTTTTTTCATTTTACACATATTTCCTGAATACTAGAGAATAATAAAGTAGACACCTAGTATAATATCGGGCAGAGAAAATTCCACAAAACAAAATTGAAAAACAATGACATGAAAGACTGTATACATGCCAACAAGATCCTTGGAAACACTGAAACATTCAGTGTGGTTCTATTACAGATTCTATTCCTTGGCTGTGGTTCCATATAATAATATCTCTTTAGATAGTCACATTTATGTTCTGGTAAAGGCAGATATTTCTTTCTGAGGCTAAATATATTTCCAATGTATTCTTTTCTCTCAAATAAAATTCACCGTAACAGCAGCAGCCAAAACATTCCTTATGAAGTGGGCCTTACAACATGCGATAGCAGAGAACTGGGGCCTGATATCTGGTATCAAAACATTCCTTGTGAAGTGGGCCTTACAACATGCCATAGCAGAGAACTGGGGTCTGATATCTGGTATCAAAATATTCCTTATGAAGTGGGCCTTACAACATGCCATAGCAGAGAACTGTGGTCTGATATCTGGTATCAAAACATTCCTTATGAAGTGGGCCTTACAACATGCCATAGCAGAGAACTGGGGTCTGATATCTGGTATCAAAACATTCCTTATGAAGTGGTCCTTACAACATGCCATAGCAGAGAACTGGGGCCTGATATCTGGTATCAAAACATTCCTTATGAAGTGGGCCTTACAACATGCCATAGCAGAGAACTGTGGTCTGATATCTGGTATCAAAACATTCCTTGTGAAGTGGGCCTTACAACATGCCATAGCAGAGAACTGGGGTCTGATATCTGGTATCAAAACATTCCTTGTGAAGTGGGCCTTACAACATGCCATAGCAGAGAACTGGGGCCTGATATCTGGTATCAAAACATTCCTTGTGAAGTGGGCCTTACAACATGCGATAGCAGAGAACTGGGGTCTGATATCTGGTATCAAAACATTCCTTGTGAAGTGGGCCTTACAACATGCCATAGCAGAGAACTGGGGTCTGATATCTGGTATCAAAACATTCCTTGTGAAGTGGGCCTTACAACATGCCATAGCAGAGAACTGGGGCCTGATATCTGGTATCAAAACATTCCTTATGAAGTGGGCCTTACAACATGCCATAACAGAGAACTGGGGTCTGATATCTGGTATCAAAACATTCCTTGTGAAGTGGGCCTTACAACATGCCATAACAGAGAACTGGGGTCTGATATCTGGTATCAAAACATTGTTTATGAAGTGGGCCTTACAACATGCCATAACAGGGAACTGGGGTCTGATATCTGGTATCAAAACATTCCTTGTGAAGTGGGCCTTACAACATGCGATAGCAGAGAACTGGGGTCTGATATCTGGTATCAAAACATTGTTTATGAAGTGGGCCTTACAACATGCCATAACAGGGAACTGGGGTCTGATATCTGGTATCAAAACATTCCTTATGAAGTGGGCCTTACAACATGCGATAGCAGAGAACTGGGGTCTGATATCTGGTATCAAAACATTGTTTATGAAGTGGGCCTTACAACATGCCATAACAGGGAACTGGGGTCTGATATCTGGTATCAAAACATTCCTTGTGAAGTGGGCCTTACAACATGCGATAGCAGAGAACTGGGGTCTGATATCTGGTATCAAAACATTCCTTATGAAGTGGTCCTTACAACATGCCATAACAGAGAACTGGGGTCTGATATCTGGTATCAAAACATTGTTTATGAAGTGGGCCTTACAACATGCCATAACAGGGAACTGGGGTCTGATATCTGGTATCAAAACATTCCTTGTGAAGTGGGCCTTACAACATGCCATAGCAGAGAACTGGGGTCTGATATCTGGTATCAAAACATTCCTTATGAAGTGGTCCTTACAACATGCCATAGCAGAGAACTGGGGTCTGATATCTGGTATCAAAACATTCCTTATGAAGTGGGCCTTACAACATGCCATAGCAGAGAACTGGGGTCTGATATCTGGTATCAAAACATTCCTTATGAAGTGGGCCTTACAACATGCCATAGCAGAGAACTGGGGTTTGATAACAGAGAACCGAGGTGTTGTATCAAAAGATTTCTCATGAAACCAGATTCCCTTTTCTTTCCTTTTTTTACAGACCACGATAATTGGACACATCTAGCCCATGACATTCACAAGCCATTAACGGTCCAAGTGCAACAAACCCGCGGGCTTGCCTGACGAAAACGGGTGTCATAAAAGTTGTTTGCATCTCTAAAGCTGTTTGTAGTGTTACTTATAATAGCCTAATAAATTGATAACAACTGATATAAGACGGAGATAAGGTTTGCCTCAATTGACCCACTCCTTAGAAATGATCTTACGCTGTGAACTACACTGTTTACTTGTGTTATGTAAGAGCCCATCATCACATGTGTAAATATTGGTACTCTTTGATAACAAGTGGACTTGCTTCTTTAATGGCTTGTCCCAGTAATGCTTACATCCTTGTGTCTGGATTTGATATGTTGGGTTGCCCTTTTTTATTCGATTTGCCATCTTACTGGAAGTATCAAATCAATTCATATCAATGCACTGAAGCTAAATTTGTCACATCCTTGTTTTGTTTTGCTTTTTGCTTGTGCAGACTTTAATAATTTGTAAATACGGTAGAAACTTGTCATTGAGTTTTAAGAAACTTGTAGTTTAAAGACCTCTTTTGCCTGATTTTAATAGTTTTTAACAATTTCAATCCAATTTTGTCTTGATATTTGTTTTTGTCTCTGAAAGTGTGTTACTTCCTAATTCAGTATCTGTGATTACTTGTACACTGCAGAAAAGAACTTTGCTTGAATATTGATAATTAGAAAACATTGGAAGAAAGGCATGATTGTATCTTTACTATTCATGTGATACACAGTTGTACATAAATTGTAAACGACTACACATTTGTAAACGTTCTCTCCAATGTCCATGAGAGGTATGGCACTGTCATTGAAGAGCCCCTATAAGTTTGACAGCTTGAAGTGATACACTGTTAGTACAGTGTGAAAAACATGACAAGACATTAATATTGGCTACATTCATGAGGCACACATTTACTGAGACTTGAACAACACAACTACAGACAATTTGATATCAGAGAGACAGGAAGAAGACTTTTAAAGAGAAAACATTGATATTTTGGATCACATTATTTGCATCCTTTCCATACATACATATTCAAATTCAAATTTGTTGGAAGTTAGTTTGCAATGCTTACCTGTTTATATTCAACAATGCAACATTTGTGGTTCATACTCAAAGATAAACACAAATAACTATGGTGATGGCTATGACTGTGATCCAAAGGTAGGACTAAATATGATACCAAAACATAATAACTTTAGCTTTGTATCCATCCACTGTTTAATATACAAGATATCACGTTACACTAACCAAGTCTTAAATAACATGATACAGTACTATGAATGACCATGCCTTGTTTTGGAGTTTTGGCCTGGATATCACTTGTTCTACCTTGTATATAGCCTTGCTGCTAGACCCGTCACACTATTGTGCTCACTGTGAAGGTGACCAAAGGTTACTAGTGAGGGAGATTGTTCACCCTCGATTGCACCTTTCAGAAGTAAGCCCAAGGTCTAACAGCTAGACTAAGCCCAAGGTCTAACAGCTAGACTAAGCCAAAGGTCTAACAGCTAGACTAAGTCAAGGTCTAACAGCTAGACTAAGCCCAAGGTCTAACAGCTAGACTAAGTCAAGGTCTAACAGCTAGACTAAGTCCAAAGTCTAACAGCTAGACTAAGTCCAAAGTCCAACAGCTAGACTAAGTCAGCGATCTAACAGCTAGACTAAGTCCAAAGTCTAACAGCTAGACTAAGTCACAGATCTAACAGCTAGACTAAGTCAAGGTCTAACAGCTAGACTAAGTCAAGGTCTAATAGCTAGACTAGGCACAAGGTCTAATAGCTAGACTAAGTCAAGGTCTAACAGCTAGACTAAGTCAAGGTCTAATAGCTAGACTAGGCACAAGGTCTAACAGCTACACTAAGTCAGAGATCTAACAGCTAGACTAAGCATGAGGTCTAACAGCTAGACTAAGTCCAAGGTCTAACAGCTAGACTAAGCCCAAGGTCTAACAGCTAGACTAAGTCCAAGGTCTAACAGCTAGACTAAGTCCAAGGTCTAACAGCTAGACTAAGCCCAAGGTCTAACAGCTAGACTAGGCACGAGGTCTAACAGCTAGACTACGTCCAATGTCTAACAGCTAGACTAGGCATGAGGTCTAACAGCTAGACTACGTCCAAGGTCTAACAGCTAGACCATGCCCAAGGTCTAACAGCTAGACTAAGCCCAAGGTCTAACAGCTAGACTAAGCACGAGGTCTAACAGCTAGACTAAGTCCAAGGTCTAACAGCTAGACTAAGTCCAAGGTCTAACAGCTAGACTACGTCCAAGGTCTAACAGCATGCAGCTAGAGAGTTTATGATGAATAATGCATTGGATATTTTCTAAAGACTGTCTATTCATTCAGTAAAACATCAAAACAATAGACATGCAGATACTGATAATTCCTGAGTGTTATGAACCCTATATTTGTTTTCTAAAAATCCCTACAGATCATTGTTATGGTATAAAGCCATTGTTTTCTGACCGTGGAAGAGTCCACCTCTTAAAAAGGGGAGACATCATCACCTAACTTGCAAGTTGATGACCAGGAATAAGAGAAAGGTAACTTCTGCATTAAAAGCTTGGATTTATGTCTCCCTTTTTTCCAGGAATAGTGATGGTTTGCGTGTATAAAGCTAATAACTCATCAATAAATAAACAGAATTATGTCATATATATATATATGTATCATTATTTATTAATCAAGAATCAAAATAATAGAAATTGAATAACATAAATTACAAAATTAAACTTTTCAAACTGTTTCCATCACATAGAAATAATAAAATGAAAAATACAAACTATAATGATATGATTTTAAGCAGATGATAGCAATAGTGCTTCTTATACATACACAGACCATCCATCCATTTTATTTATTTTTACATTCATATCCATCCATTTCAAGTATCCATACATTGAAATCTGTCACAGATTTCTTTGTAATCATAGAGAAAATTACAACACAATGTTGTTTTTATGTGAATTTCTCATTCTTCTACAATTTTCTGAGAAGCACACTGCATCAAGATTCGGGTTAATATTAAGAGCAGTATAAGTTTATGTTATGGTCATATTTTGGTTAATCAACAGAAATCTATATAAATCAATATTATCTGAAAAAAAAGCATTTAGAGAAAAGCACAGCAAAAACACTAGACCTATCTCTCTGAGAAAGACACACATGCTAACCTACAATCCGTGTATCTTTATATAGCTTGCACCAATTAGGGTACATAGTAACCTGTCCATATCATTATGTGGACATGTGTCTGTGATTCCGTATAACAATCACCCTAATCTTAGTCCTTTGCTGAGTAGGAATGCATCCTGAGAGGGTTCTCTGCCCAAGAAATTCTTCAGCATATCAATGGCATCCTGCAAAAGTAAACATATAGAAATATGAAATGCATTTTTCTGATAACAATTTCTAACTATTAAACATGCCCACAATGTAAAGCCTGGTAAGGCCTAAAAATAATTGTTTGGTTCCGGTTACCCAACCCCACCTAGCTTTTCACTGCTGACCCTAAACTTTTTTTACGTATTCAAGAAAAAAATAATAAAATCGCAAAAATTGTGAAGTCTAATGAGAAATAGTGGATGCGGAAACTGCCATCAACTTAAAAAGACACTCTAAAACAGTTCTACCAATCTGTAATGGCTGTACATCTGATAGGAAGAAATAACAACACTGAGAGACCATTTGGAAAACAATGGAAAACCTGAACTAGACACTCACACTGAAAAAAAGTAAAATAAAATAAATTGAAATTCTAAAATTGAGCGTAAACGGAACCACACATTTTTTTTATTAGGCCTAAGTAATACATCAAGGTAGGGATATATAAGAGGGTGTAGGTGTTTGTACAGCACTAGTAATGGGTAACTGCCATTCATGGATTTGCAATTGCATGCCTCTAATTCAGATTGTTTTATACCATCCCTTCAACCCAACCATCCCACCCCACCCCTCCACCACCCTTCACTGACAACTTACCATTGAACCACCTGGTTCCAAAATATATCTTCTGTAATCCATACCAACTTTACGATCCATAATACCTTCTTTCTTGAAGCGGGAATAGAACATGTCCATGCAAAACACTTCACTCCACTGTAGTGAAATTAAAACGGAAACAATTTCTTCAATGTTTATTGATAATTTCTCTAAACTTTACAACTACTCTGGTGTACAATGGTCTTATTCTAGATAGTTGTTCTAAATACATTCTTTATATGAACAAGTTAAATGATTTCAAAGAATAAACCTTTACACAAAAGTGAATCAACTTTGTGCATTTTTGTATGAAAAGTGGCTCCAATAAAACTAAGGCTAAATTTACAGTACAAGAACTAAACGGAACAAAATTATTATACAGTATGATTGAAGTACTTGTCCCAGAAAATACAAGTCTACTCGGCTATAATTGACTACTTTCCCACAAATTGAGAACACATAGCTGATAGTGGAATATTATCAAGTGATAAGGTCAATGAAAAAATGTAGTAGTTACTTACAAGGTAACCATAGTACTGTGCATCATAGCCGTCAGCTAGATGACCAAAGGAGGCACACATGTTAGTCCCAGGGGTGGCAGGAATACCAAGTATTTCATCTGACAACTTGGCATATATACTCTTAGTATCTGCCTGCAATAATTCAACATTTACAAGTTAGGAAATAAAATTATAGTAAAAGTAGTGTATGTGGATAAACTGAATTGTGGACAAATACCTTGCTGAACTCATTCTGTGTAACAAACTCTGTGTACCAATCACAAACTACATTCCAAGAACATATCGCAATCATCAAATAAAATATCATCAGCTATGCTGCTTCAACTCTTTGGAACAATTGCAGTCAATCAATCAATCAATCAATCAATCAATCAATCAATCAATCAATCAATCAATCAATCAATCAATCAATCAATCAATCAAAATCCTATAGCACTGCTCTGCTTAGTACTGCTGAATGGCTAAAACATACTATAGGCTCTTTAGTGAACAAGCAAGTCTCCACTTCTGTTAGACAAGTTATCCTAACTAACAAGAAAGTTCAACTAACACTGGCCTGGCCTGGCTGGTTCATTGCAGCACAGTAGAAATGGCTATCACACAGTATTTCTGCTACTTGAAGTATTTACATACCAAGGTATATCTAACCTTTAATTGTTTGTCACAGAACATATTATACCCCACGACATAACACAAGCTCAGAATCCTCTGATAACCTATTTTAGTATGTGAATACTAAAAGTTGATGAAACACTTCAACTAAGCTAACAAAGCTACTGAAATTTAAGGCCAGAATTGACATTAACATTATAATAGAATTATAGGTAATCAAACTGTCATGTACATTTTTTCACCTGACTAGAGATTCTTATAAAGTCAGCTTGTGCCATTTCAATTTTTATTGACAAAAGTACGATGTCATTTTACCTTGACTGATGTATGTATAGATTGGTCAAAGGAACCAAGTAAGATTTGCCTGAGATTGAAAATACCAGCATTAGCATTACGAGCTTTTACTAAGGTGTCAATCATGTCATCAGGTAATGGAATGTTGGTCTTGTAGTGTGATGACATGCGTTGTAGTGGTTCTTTCTCCCAGCACCAATTCTCCAACATCTGTGAGGGAGCTTCAACAAAGTCCCTCTCCACTCTTGTGCCACTGTAAAGAGTAGTTATTGTAAAAGGAGAGTGAAGATTGTGATGATAGTTTACAAGTCATCTGTACAGTATGTCTTAGATAGTAGAAAGGTAGGGAAACAAGATTACAACCACACAATAGAATTTAACATGGCTCTAACACACATACATTCAAATTGTTCAGAACATATGTAGTTGGACAACATAATGATGTCCCTTATCTAACATCTCAGCTCAATCAAAATTGGTGGCATAATCATATCATTTAATTTCAGTGATGAAAGTCAAACCCCCTCCATGGAACCCCCCCCCCCCCCACCTGTCCATGGTATAAGTTAGTAACTCATTACAACAGTAACTTCTATCCAATACCTGAATTGTATGAATTATCACAATAGTGTAAACACTGGAATGGTATTCTAATGGTTAAAAGTTACAGTGTGTTGTGTTAGTTAAGTCTTGCATGGCCCAGGGTCCTCCTACCTTGATAGTGTGTACACTAGTATAGCATTCTAAGAGTTAACAGTGTTGTGATAGTGAAAGACTTGCATGGCCCAGGGTCCTCACTGTCTTGATAGTGTGTACATTAGTATAGCATTCTAAGAGTTAACAGTGTTGTGATAGTGAAAGACTTGCATGGCCCAGGGTCCTCACTGTCTTGATAGTGTGTACACTAGTATAGCATTCTAAGAGTTAACAGTGTTGTGATAGTGAAAAGACTTGCATGGCCCAGGGTCCTCCTACCTTGATAGTGTGTACACTAGTATGACATTCTATGAGTTAACAGTGTTGTGATAGTGAAAGACTTGCATGACCCAGGGTCATCATTGCCATGATAGTGTGTACACAAGTATAGCATTCTAAGAGTTAACAGTGTTGTGATAGTGAAAAGACTTGCATGACCCAGGGTCATCATTGCCATGACAATGGAAACAATAGTGAAGTATTCTGAGGGTTCGATATGAAATGTTTATTATGAAAAAATACACATATTTTTTTCTAAAAATTTGGATGTAGCTAGCAATGTGCAACAGATATGCAAAACAAGTAAAATCAGGTATGTTGTTTCCAATAATCCGGTACACGACAGAAAAAATTATAAACTGACCTGAAAAACACCATATTGGTTTTGCCACAAATATCATGCATGACATGGCCAAACTCATGAAAGAAAGTTTCAACCTAAAAAAACACAAATAACGATCAAATGAACTATATGGGTGGTGTATGTATGTGTGTCAGTATGGCTAGTGCAAGCAGAAAGGGGTCTGAAAAGTGGCTGGGGTTTTACAGTTAGCACGACCTTTCACCTCACCTCATTACAATAATATACATGCTAATGATCTCATTTGCATATATGTTGTTGTTTTGTGTAAATCACACAGCTACATTTTCAAAATAAATGTGGAACTGGGCAGACTTCTTATGCCTGTTTACATGAAAATAATATCAAAGACACAGCTTTGTTGGAGGATTTGATATGAGGGGTGAAAATAACAAAATGTTATATGCCAAACAGTAAACACCCGCCGACAATATCATAATCCTTTGTAACAATGCTCAAGTGAGTATGGTTGCCATCTACACCCCCTCTGATTATACTACAGTCTGTTGTATGATTTCATTCAACTGTCAGTATTATATTGCTTCAACAGGTCTGTTAGTTGTTGGGGGGCTTTCTACATGATGTACTTGACAACCATCAAAATCAAATGCCATGACAGAAGGAACATATCATGTTCATTCATTCTTTCATTTCTTGCCAATTTAAAGTAAGTGACAATTACATAATGACAGGAAATAAATAAACAAATTGGCATATTTGTTGGAAACACATTTCAATGTACAATCTTGATGCAAACATCCAAATTGCAAAAAGTTTGTTTTGAGGATCAGTTTTCCAAATTTTATGCAACTTAGTGAAATGTCATCAATGCATGGTACATCTGGTTGTTAGTAACATTATGCAAAGTGGCGAGACTACATTTGTGCTACTCCTTAGTATTGAAATCAGACAACCAGTCTCCCTTGAGCATTTAGTTTTGGCAAGCTGCCAAAAATGAGTACCTGAAGAGGCGATACTTGGCTTTGGCACATATCTGGTGCATTACGTGACCAAATTCATGGAAAAATGTTTCTACCTGCAATGATGATAAAGCAGATTTGAATATGTCAATACAATAATTTTACACACTGTCTTATTACTGTTGTCTTATTTATTGTGACATAGAAAGGAAGGACATGCCAGGTGCACTCTAATTTCACAGACTGTGAAAGAAAACTTGCTGCATTCACTGCTTTGCTGCATCTGCCATAACAACTAAATATAGAAGTATGACACATCTGTACAAATTTTACTTTGGTTAATGTTAAAAAATGTTTAGGGTGCACTTAAACTAGGATCGGTCGAGTTATTGTGAACACCCAACTATTTTTATTTTGTCCATTTATACCTATGTACGATTATATATGTTGCGCCTTATATGAATGCAAGAAACAATTGTTGCACCTGATATGAATGCAATAAATGATTATTGCACACAGTTACTTTGTATTACTTGGGTATTATTAAACAAGTACCTCGTCATGAGTTAGAAGGGACGGCTTTTCATCAGTTGGCTTGGTGAAATTAGCCACCATAGCTGCAGCTGCAGGTTGACGTTTACCATCAGCAAGAAGACAGCTGGGTTGAAGACCAAAACATGCTGCATGACCAAATTTACCTTCTCTTGGATAAAGATCTAGGTAAAAATGACCCATGAATTCACCAGTAGCTTGGTCATTAACACTGAACTGTAAAGAGAATGAAAGAGATATGCAATGTCATTTTTTCCCCTTTCCAAATATTGTTGTTTGGGGAACACCTAGCAAGTGATAGTGAAGACGTGAATATGTGGTGTGATGTGATGCGATGTGAAGGGATGTGATGGGATGTGATGTGATGTGATGTGGTGTGGTGTGGTGTGGTGTGTGGTGTGGTGTGATGTGATGTGATGTGATGTGATGTGATGTGATGTGGTGTGGTGTGGTGTGATGCAACGTAGAATTCAACTGGCATTAACACATCATTTAAATCACACAACCACATAACTTGATAGTGAGTTGATCACTGAGTGAACAAATATTGATGAGTGCACCACTTGTACAAATTGTGCCACAGTGTGATACAGAAAATTACTGCATAGGTTCAATACTCTCAATAGGCTCTCAACTAAATTAGATTGGAAGCAATACTGGGTATATGATAGGATAATATACTTCTAATAAACTTGTTTATAGACAAGTGTCACCTTGCTAAAATGACACAAAAACAACAAAAATATGAAAATCACCCAAAAATAAAATCAAATTTTCATTATAACTGAAGTCAACAATAGCAACGTGTGTATAAGTGACATACCATTTTTACTTCTTTATCCCAAACAGGTGGATTCTTTATTTCTTTAAATATTAGACCGAGAAGTTCCTGAAAAAAGGCACACAAAAATCGTCAAAATAGCAAATTCAGTAGAGATGTTTTGGAGTGGTTTAAGAATGTTGGGTTGAATGTACCAGTCAGCTGACAAAGTCTCATTATCTATGCAATTCACTAGAAATTTCACATGGGAGTATGGCTAACATGCAGGCACACCTTGCATTAGATTGGAGGGGGGGGGGAAATGGGCGGCGAACAGTATGGTCTGTCACTTTTCTTACCTGATATATATCTAGAAGTCCTTTAGTAACCACTTCCATAGGAAAATATTCCTTTAATGTATTTTGATCTACAGCATACTTTCTCTCCTCCACCATTGTCATATAATATCTCATATCCCATAGATTAATCTTTTCATCATTGTCTAGGTTGTACTGCTCACTCTAATCAAAATAGAATCACATCAAACAATCAATATCTTATATCCAATTTTCAAAGGTTTGGTGGAAGCATGGTATAAAAATTCAAGACTAAGACGTTAAAAAAACAAGTAAATACATGCTGACTGATTATTGAATTTTGTAGAATAGCACATAGTTGATGTTTAGTAGAGAACAAATTCTATTGGCTATCAGCACATCACATGACACACAATATGCTAATATGCCCAGTGCATGATGGGTCAGTGACTGCTGGGAGTAATCACATACCTCTTCCTTCTTATACATAGTTGATGTTTAGTAGAGAACAAATTCTATTGGCTATCAGCACATCACATGACACACAATATGCTAATATGCCCAGTGCATGATGGGTCAGTGACTGCTGGAAGTAGTCACATACCTCTTCCTTCTTATACATAGTTGATGTTTAGTAGAGAACAAATTCTATTGGCTATCAACACATCACATGACACACAATATGCTAACATGCCCAGTGCATGATGGGAGTAGTCACATACCTCTTCCTTCTTATACTGTAGCATGACATCCAATTCTTCTTTTTGGAGAGGTCGTAACCTTTCAGCTAAGTCTTTCAGGAAATCTGAAACTGCAGTAGGATTCTTAGCCATACGAAGTTCAAGTATAAAATCGGCATGGGTTTTGTATCCTAGAAGGTCCGCTTTCTGTAAGTCATCAAATGATGAAAAATGAATATGCTAATATTTCCACAGTCAGATAAAGGGGAATGCCATGCCAGGAAATAAAGGTATTATTTTTTATAAACTTTGGGTTCTGGAGAGTCATTTCATGATTTCATGTTACATATATTTCACTCAGCTGCCAAGCAACACCAAATTGAAACTCTTTTTCACCTCTAGTGTTCTTTCAGTGTAACACCATTACATTATGGGTACTTAGCAGACATGAATATTTATTAGATACACACTGAATATTCATGAATCTTAAGAAGTTTTTCAGATATCTATAACACAGCAGGGTTCAGTATAAGTGATAACCATGAAATCTTTTACAGGCCTTGATTACACTTTTGGACATTCTCTGATTGTTAGTATATTTCTACTTGCAGTGATTCTACAAGTTTTTCATACTTTCACACTTACTATAATGTATTTCACATGAATTGTTTTCAAGTTGAAATGGGACATAATATTATAGGGGTCAGATTAAGATGACAAAGTTTAATTTGCAAAATAAATTCCATGAATTTAAGTGTTTGTAATAAGAAACTGTGATACAAGGAACTGCATATGGAAGATACAAAAAAGACGTCACACCGACACTGAAAAATAAGCCATTATTCTAGATAGAGGGCGCACTTCAACAACTACCAAGTAGTGGCATGAAAACTATACATGTTGTCTAAATATATTCATACCTTCTGTCTTATTTCTACAAGCTCTTCCAAAATCTTGGTATTTTCCTCAATACACCTAGAAAGAAAATAAAAGCACAACTGATATTCACAAATTATTATAATGTAAGTTTTTAGATTTTACTCATAATCCAAGATGGAGACCTGTAAGGTAAACACCTCAAAGTTACATTGGTAAAATACTGTAGACTGTAAGATACATCGTGTCGTTCCACCCTCAACAGCCTCCTCTCTGAGAGGGCCGACTGATGTGTAAGAGTGCCCCATCACAGCATACCTGTACAGACTATAAACACTGCTGGTTAAGAATATTTGTGTTGTAAAGTAAGGGCATTCTCTATCATGGAACCTAGGAATATTCTGTATTGAACAATTAACATGACCTTTCAACCTTGACCTGTGCCCTGTTTGTATGTACAACCCTCTGAGCATGCATGGTATATTTATGGGAAGCATGCAATGCATCATGGAACCAACAGACTTCCTTATTACAAAACTTCAATGCCTTTCCTTGTTTCTAAAACTCACCTAGAATTAAAAGCATGTTCCATTTTCTGTCTGGTTTCTGGAACACGGCATTTTCTCATGATTGGGAAATAATCCGGGTATTTCAGTGACACTTTACATCTCTTTTCAGCATTCTGGAAAATAAGTGACAAAAATTTGAATTGGCTGAGAACATTCACATTAAAAAAAATTCTGACATTTGACCCAAGGTCTTACATCCTGGTACTTGCAGTCACATGTAAATCACATGACAAACAAAGACATGGCAAGATGGAGTTATTTTCATGAAGGATGATATGTTGGTTTGGTTGATTCCAAACTTAGTCAAGGTTTTGTAATATCTCTGGATCTGGCTGATATAAATTGGAAAGGTAACTTTGACTTGTGGAATTAGTAAAGGCATGCAAAAAGCATGCATTCAGTAAATGATGTATGAATAGAAGGGAGGGACTACAACACCTCTTACAATGTTTATGCTTGGCAATGAACAAACAGTCAAACATCAAATTAAATGAAAGATCACAATTGTTGTCAAAGTGAAATTGGAAAATCTGTCGTATTTTACAAAATTGCAAAGTTTCCACACAAAAATTTTTGATACAAAGAAAATGATATATTTTAAATAAAATTGTATATTGACATTTTCATATTTCAGAAGTTGTCTTAACATTTTGACATATGATCTTTGACCTTTGACATTTGACCTTCGACAACTAGGCATAAGCATATTTAAGAGAGGACATTATATCTAACACTACCACAAGTAGGAGATGAAGTAAAAGTGGAGAGTTGAGAACTAAGTAAAACTACCACTACCTACTTGCTGTTGGTATTTTCGAAAGCAGTCCCAGAAATATCCACGGGGGAATTTCTTGCAAGGGAAAGGTATCTGAAGGTGTAGTATATTGAAGGCCAGTGGAAGCAGAGAAAGACAGAGTAAAGGAATAGACCCTGTTAGCTAGTGATATACTTACCACCACCTAAATACAGTACATGGTGACATGAAGTAAGATAGAGATTGTCAATGTTGGACATTAAAGAATGTATGTATGGGTCCAACTATTTTTAATACTATACGATATGTTTAGTCCTGAACAGTTCGATCTTTCTAAAACCATTGGCTGATGCGCGAGGACGCCCCAGCACAGCGTAATTTGTCTGGGTTCAACCATTTTTTGTAATGGGGGACATTACAAAATGTATACCTGGGTTCAACCATTTTTTGTAATGGGGTATTAAAATTGTATGTCTGGGTTCAACTATTTTAGGAATGGGACATGAAAAAAGTATTAGAGTTCAAACATTATGGGCATTAAAATGCATGTCTCGGTTTAACAATTATTTCATAAATGGGTATTAGAAACTATGATTGGGTTCTATTTAAAATGTGCTGAATCAAAGTATTGATAAAAAAACACTGAGGTGTCTTTGATTTTCATTTCAAAAAAGAAATTTTCAATAATTTTCAATCAGTATTGTCATTTGTATTGACTAGTCAGTGTCATGGCAACATGCAAATTATGAGGTTGAGTTAAAAGTAAGTACATATGTGCTGGTGTAATTCAACTGTTGTAGACTCATGAATACTAAAATTGTGACATGATCATAAATAGCGCCCTCTATCATGGAGTGAACAAGACTGACTGCAGTCGAGAGCTCTCAGCTTATCAACAGTATGTTGTGTGTATTCAATTGGTTGAAATGTTATCACTCATGTACATTCTGAAATGTTTATATGGAATACAGTATTAAATGCACTCTAACTTGTCAATTGGTATTATTGTAAAAGACAGTTCTGAGTTGCTGTCTACTATCCATAATAACTTCACTACATTAAAATCTAAATCTGAATTTGTCACTAATAAATGTCGTGATTTGAATGGGGTCATAACTCAACTAAAAGGGTCCACACAGTGAGATGATGAGTTCTAACAGAGTGATACAGACATGATAAGATTTAGTAGGAATCCAATTATGATAGGTCCACTTGTGTTGTAGAGATGACAGATATAAGTAAGAACACAGAATCACTCAACTGAGAGAAAGGTTATCTTAAAAAAGAAGTAAGGAATTCTGAATGAAGATATGCACAGTTTCACATACAGTATCATATCTTCATCTGCTACAAGTGAGATCAAGGTGACTTGTGCTCTCTAGTAGCCAGAGTACCAGTTGCCAAGCAACCAACGGGTGAGTTCTGGATAAAAGCCATTAGCAATCTGTTAGCTAGCCTGTCCACACAGTGCTTGAACTGTAACTATGATAACCCTCATAGCTGATGAGAGTGAGCATAGACACAGATTCAGCACCATTCTACCAGATCGCTAACTACTTTTATCCTGAACATGCCCATAAAATTTGTCTAAAATATGTAAAAGAGCTATCCTTCTAGTCATGTGAGAGATGAATAGTGCCCTCTAGTGGTGGGTGTTACATATGACAAATACCCTCTTTTGGTCATGTACATAATGGGCATAATGTGCCAGCTAGTGGTATTGCATAAAATATTGGTAGCACCTTACAACAGTCAAGATTTTAACAGATATGAGTAAAGTTGAAAATTTGAATATTAATGCTATATTCATGATGGTGGTATCTGTTCTTATTTTGAGCTGCTTTCCTTCTTTAACGTCGCTTGGTGAAAGCTTCTGTCAAAAGTTCAGATATGTTAGAGGGCGCTATTCACTGGAGAGGACTATGTTGTCAGTCAGTGCTGTCAAAAACATGTCTGTGATTGACTGTGATTCTATACACACTTGTTTTACAGTGGCAAACCTACTTATCCAATCACAGGTTGCAACTCATATAAAAAAGGAACACAATTCATTGATGTATTTGTACTTGATATCAATATCTATGGTTACTTGATATCAGTATCTATGGTTACTTGATATCAGTATCTATGGTTACTTGATATCAGTATCTATGGTTACTTGATATCAGTATCTATGGTTACTTACTCTATCTAAACGCTTGATAAAATCTTCAGGTAAACCAGCTATTTAAAAACAAAAATAAAATCATTATTTTTCAGTCATGACAGTAAACCATCATAAAGATTATATTTAGTTATTCCAATATTCCTCATATTTTGAGTACTACAGAACACATCATGATGGAGAAGTGAGTTGTTCATATGACACAGAATGACCAGGCTATAAAACCCATATTTTTGTTTGAGCACCTTCAACCTAGCTTGTGTGTGATTAAAAACAATGGAAATAAAAGGGTGTATATACATAACATCAACTGGAACATTTTCATGTACTCTCTCTCAAATTTTAATTATGTTACATGTTTGTTTGTTAATTTCAGTTTTGCGTTAATTTATGTTACAACATCTCTTGTAACTGGCTGTAAAAACCTCTTAATACCAAGTTAAGTAATTCTAACCAATCATAGAATGTCTTACATCAAGCACAGCCTTGTATTTACCTACCTAAGTCTTCATCCACAAAGTCAAGGACAGTATTTTCTTCATTCAGATTTTTGTTGAAGTCGATACTGATGTCACTTTCTCTTTTTTTCAGAGTTTTAATTTGGTCTTGAACGTCCTTTGGTTGATGTAGACCTGAGTTTAAAAAACACACAGTAGACATTTTAGACATACAGACGATGAAGAATTATCATTCTCTCTTTTTATGTTTTATGTTTTGAGATGACAGATTGTTGATGCTTTCTCTTCACAACTTTCAGTTATTTCAAACATTTGACTGACATTTTATGAAATATGAAAAACTGTTGTGTACTATAAGTAATACACAATTGCTGTAAGACATATCTCTTGACATTGAGCACCTTACAGGCACCTCACAGAGGCAACCCAGTGGCCTCCTTCCTAATGGCAACACCTGAAATCCTCCAATGACACATCTTATATCATTTGTTTATTCAAAGATAAAATACTAAGTGAGAATGTACACAGCCAAATGTCTACAACATTGTAGCAACACTGTGGAATCAGCCTAGTTACATGGCTGTAGTTGCTATGCCATGACATTGATGTACAACAGCACTGGTACAGTAATGTTTACATGCCTGCTAGACTTTAGCAGTGTAGAATGTATGTATGTACAGTTCACTCATTACATGTAACAGACAGAAATGCAAAACATTACTACATGTATTAAACAGTGAATATTTCCTTAAAGCTTACCATTTCTTGTGCCCAATTTAATCAATTTCTCCAAGTATCGTTTAGCTTCTGGTTCCAGTTCATCGACATTAACTTTAGCTTTTAAGGCAACTAGGTTGTCATACACATCCTGACGCATACTACATAGACAGTAAAGAAAACACATACATTGCATTGAGATTGGGTTGACCTTTACCTGTGGTGTCAATCAATCATAATTTGAATAATACCAGCATACAGCCCATTACAAGTTCACTGTTGACCAGCTCTGTTTTGGTCCAACCACCCAGAAACAATTAACATGCTACACTTTTAGATAGTGATAGTTTGTGTCTAAATGAAAAGAACAACTGTGCCACCATGAAGACATCCAAACATTGGCACCTGTGTGTCTGTGTCTAGTTGCAATATGTCTAATTACTTTATTTCATTTAGACAAAATGCTTGATGAATCTTGAAGTGTAACGTGTACATTTACTTCTTATAGGTTTGTGTGTGGTTGTATCAAACAGGGCCAGTGAACTGCACTATGGCTGTTACAGTAAAGACACAAATGTGATGTTTTTCAAATGTTCCATCATTTTATGCACATGTAGATCATGTCAGAGGATATATATTTGCCAATGGTTATTTTAATAATTATGGTAGCAAGTCAGGAACCAATTTTCCTACAAATCTTTCCAAACTATGTCATATAAAACCTTGCTCTGACATATTTTGAAATGATAAAATTTGGGATTCATAATTTTCTTTAGTTAAGATTCTAAAATATGCTAATTTTAACATCATATTCCACCCTGTCCTATAGATTTGCATGACGATCTCTGATTTTTTTCTGAATTGGAGATTTCTCGAACAAGGTAAACCATAAACCTTTTCTGAGGCCTATAACATTGCTGAATACATAGTTTGTATGTACTTAGCGACAGTGACATCCATAATCAAGCAATCAGGGACCCATGTGTGTGTCATGTCAACTTGGTGATCCCTAGTAATAATTTATACCTCTATAATGACTCACTTTGACCATTTCCTTGGCTTTAATCTCATTAAATCAAACACACCTCTTTAGATTAAGTGTATAAGGCAAGTATCTGATGTATGACAATGGCCTTCATATAAGTGGCATGGCTGCTGAAAAAATAATGCCATCTCAATGAGAGATCTCTTTTAGAAAGTCATTATTCATTATTCTTCTACACACGTAATAAATACATCAATGGTAATATCCATGTTTGTTACACCATAAACTGTAGAGTTTGAACATTTTTATGATGATCAATGGACCATTTTTACTGTGTAGCTATCATACAGTTGCACTACAATAAAAAAGGCAGCCATCTGTGATATGCAAATGAGGTGCAGGTGTAAAGAATTTATGAATGGCCTAAGGGATATAAGAACATGGGAAGCATTATAAGTACAGCACTTGGGGGGACCTTTTTCTTTCAAATCACTGCACATCTATATTGTTTGTACTGTCGCCTGGACAGGATACTTATTTTATATTTTTTTCTTTGAAAGTAGGCTCAGATACAAATGATTACTTTTTGACTGACTATGAATCAAAATTCCCAACACACATAAACCTGTCTGGAATGAGTTCCTCCCAATACAATATCCACATTTCTGTACAGATATAGATTTACTGCCATTTAATAGTTGTTTATTGAAGATATCATAATTCCATTTAATGAAACCATTGGGTGTAATAAATTTAAAATGTTTTTTGTTTTTTTTCATTTTGAAAAAATTCCTTCTTAAAGATTCTTCATTTCCTATTTTCTCAAAATAAACTCAATTCACATCACTTTCAACAGTAGCATCTCTAAAGTCTCCATTGCTATTATGTTGTACCAGTGTCTATAAACTTAGAAATAAGTAAAATGGTGACAATACTGGGTCAAAAAGAACTACGATAATTTACTAATACTATCCCTATTAGCCAAGCATTCACATCTTTCTTGTAACTTTTGTTATGAAAAAAATATAGCACAAAGTCATAAATATACAAATTATGCATGCAACTTACAAAGTTGCTTACAATTGCTTAATACGCATGAATCAAGCAAGGCAACTTAGAGACTGGTCAGTATGCAAATTAAATCATTTGATATGCATGAATCAAGCAACTGAAGTGAACAAATATGCAAATTAAATATGTAAATTTAAATATGCAAATTTAAAAGAAACACAAGTGAAAAAAATATTAACAGATAGAGAATAAACATTAACAGGTCTCGGGGTCAAAATATCATATTCATTGGCAAAATTTATCAAACTTGTGCCACACTTTTTCATTTTCTACAAAATGTAATAACAAAGTTACTGTGCAGATGATGGGTGAAAATAAATTGGCACCTGTCATATTTTGCCACTGAAATTGGGATGTGTCAAACAAATTAAGTAATAAATCTTCATTTTAACTCTGCTATTTGTTTGTAAAATAATGATGACACAAGAGAAGATAATCACATACAGAATATTGCAGACTTAGAATAAACCGTGAAATATGATGACATAGAGGAAAATGTCAGACTTTAGCAGGATTTTACAATTACTGCCCTTTTATTATCAAAAGACCAATATAACCATGTACACAACAACAATAAAAAAAGATACAACATTTTAGGACAAAAGTACATTATTGCATGTTTATTATCAACATACTAACAGAATAATCATGTATACAATGACAATAAAAAGCAGATGTAAGATTTTAGCATTGACTTACATTTATTGCATTTTTATCACCAATAGGCTAATGTAATAACCATGGCAACGATAAAGACAGATGTCTCTAAATGAAGCTCATAAACAATGATAAGAAGAAAGTGACGTGATAAAACTCACCTCATTTCAACGTCAAAATCTGATAACTTCTTATCTGCCTCAGTGCTAGCTTCTCTAATGTCTTTATCAGGTGACACATGTTGTGGGAAATCAAGCATATTACGGTCCACGCTATAGTCGACATCATTATCAGCCAAAGCCTGCAGATAAGAAAGACAACAATATAAACTTAGTCTTATAAATTACAATTTACAACATCTTAAGTTTTCACCAATGTACAAAAGACAAGTCATGTGCCATGAGCATGATGATGCAGTTTGCATATATATTAATGAAACTAAGAACAAATTCTCTTGAAGTCTGCATGTATGAATAACTGTAACCTTGTGAGTACAACATCCTGGTCAGACACAGTAACCTTGTGAGTACAACATCCTGGTCAGACACAGTAACCTTGTGAGTACAACATCCTAGTCATACACTGTAACCTTGTGAGTACAACATCCTGGTCAGACACAGTAACCTTGTGAGTACAACATCCTGGTCAGACACAGTAACCTTGTGAGTACAACATCCTAGTCATACACTGTAACCTTGTAAGTACAACATCCTGGTCAGACACTGTAACCTTGTGAGTACAACATCCTGGTCAGACACTGTAACCTTGTAAGTACAACATCCTAGTCATACACTGTAACCTTGTGAGTACAACATCCTGGTCAGACACAGTAACCTTGTGAGTACAACATCCTGGTCAGACACAGTAACCTTGTGAGTACAACATCCTAGTCAGACACAGTAACCTTGTGAGTACAACATCCTGGTCAGACACAGTAACCTTGTGAGTACAACATCCTGGTCAGACACAGTAACCTTGTGAGTACAACATCCTGGTCAGACACAGTAACCTTGTGAGTACAACATCCTGGTCAGACACAGTAACCTTGTGAGTACAACATCCTGGTCAGACACAGTAACCTTGTGAGTACAACAGCCTAGTCATACACTGTAACCTTGTGAGTACAACAGCCTAGTCATACACTGTACCATTATTTAGAAAGTATACGAAATATGGTATTATTTCAATCCTTGAAAAACAAGTAATATTTAAACAGATGTTTTGAGCTACTTGTCTCACCCTTAGTGTCAAGGCTATATCAGCACTGGAATTCTAGAAACCACACAAAACCAAGCAACCACTAGTACATTGAACACACTATATATATGCACCCACAAAACATGTGCTAACAAGTGGAAGTTATACTACTTGGTGAATGCTGTAAATTTTTTGTTGATTCCAAATGACTCTTAATGTCCAAAACAGAAAATTATTTCCTCCCCAGTCTACCTAAGACAGTCTTCATGACAAGATTTCTGCAAATGCCTGAAACAGACATATTTGACAGACTATGATCGTTTGAATTAAAATGCACAGATGTAGAGATCAACACTCAGATGTTATCCCCCAATATTTTTCTTCATTCAGCAAAGAAAAATATTAGTGACCTAAGGGGCCTTTATCAATATGAGTTGATTCTGGCTGAATAAAGAAAAATATTAGTGACCTAAGGGGCCTTTATCAATATGAGTTGATTCTGGCTGAATTAAGAAAAATATTGGAGAAGAACATAATTATACCAGTGCCAGCAATAGCAAAGAAAAATTGGAGGGAAATAATGACAATTTTAAATGTTTTGACTCATATTTCAAATACAGTAGAACCATTGACGTAGATGTGTATTGTCATGATGTAGAACAACCAGACCATATATTCCATATTTCTTGTTCAACTTGGCGCGTGCATTGTATAAAAATGAATAATAATGTTTGCCACACCTTGTATAATGGGGCAATGTGAAGCTATCACAAGGTTGCTACTGATTGGAAAACATACTTTATAACTCATTACCAATTGCCATGCCAACAGATGTGCTTGTTTCCTTTGTTTTCAGACCAATCAGAATGAACTTTGTAAAGTACTTCAAGTTATCTGGGTACAATGGAGATGTTCTGCAAATTCGTCAGGTAGAAATAAGCAATTTACAAGTGATGTAGGTTCTTAACTCTCAAAGCTGTATGGATCGATGCATTACAAGCCAACATTTATTTTCAGTATAAATGCATTTTATGCATTACGATATCTGGAAAACCTTATACATAAATTATACATAACTTATACATAAATTTTCCATGTATATACATGTGTATATTAATTTACCATTTTGCATCAAAATAAACAAATTTGCAAGTTCATATTTTATTTGTTATTTATACATTTCTTTGCAAACTACAAATCATTGTTGAACTGTTTGCTGTGCTGTGCTATTCCCATCCCAAGGGTACACAACTACAGTAGTGCACTGTTTATGCCTTACTGCCTTCACTGTGCTATTCCTATCCCAAGGGTACACAACTATTATAGTGCACTGTTTATGCCTTACTGCCTTCACTGTGCTATTCCCATCCCAAGGGTACACAACTACAGTAGTGCACTGTTTATGCCTTACTGCCTTCACTGTGCTATTCCCATCCCAAGGGTACACAACTATTATAGTGCACTGCTTATGCCTTCCGGCCTTCATAATTTAATTCAAGTCTTTCATAAATAATTTACTTCATTCACTAAGTAACCAGTACTAGATAACATTTTTAAAAAAAAGCCACTATTCTGTTATCTCATTTTCCAGCTCATTCCATCTAGGCTACACAATACTGAGAAAAACTCCTTCCCGGGGGATTCATTGCTGATATCTCATGGTTTCAAAAATTGAACATAATCATCTTTGCACAACTTTGCCAGCAGCTATACCCCACATGAGAGAAAATTACATTGTCTATGTAATATCTGTCCCTAGGGTTGTAAATAATGGAATGGATAAAATATTACTTAATAAAAAGGGATGGTGTGAAATTGTCTTTACATTGTTGATTGAACGATACCAAGTATCCTTCAAATCAATACCAGAAGTCTATCATTTCCCCTGCATGAAAACATACATGTACACATTTCTTTGAAATTCAATAGTAGCTTTATACCAAGCTCCTGAGCATTGATAACCACAAGTATTGCGACCACCAGTGGCAGCCATATTTGATTTCTATTTGCAAAAATATTCAATTGGCCTTTCCAAAATTTGCCATGGTGGCGCTCTACTTCCTGTCTGTGTGTACCATGGTGGCACTCTACTTCCTGTCTGTGTGTACCTTGGGGTATACATGGTATAGGTTACTTAATCATAGAACACTGCTACTTTCCTCGATGTCTGAACAACACGACAACTTCCCTGATTTACAATTCCAGAGAATACCAAGGGACAAAGCTGATAACTCTATTACAGCTGTAGCTATGTACAGGTAACTCTATCACAGCTGTAGCTATGTACAGGTAACTCTACCACAGCTGTAGCTATGTACAGGTTACTCTACCACAGCTGTAGCTATGTACAAGTACAACTCTATTACAGCTGTAGCTATGTACAGGTAACTCTATAACAGCTGTACTGATAACTCTATAACAGCTGTAGCTATGTACTGATAACTCTATAACAGCTGTAGCTATGTACTGGTAACTCTACCACAGCTGTAGCTATGTACTGATAACTCTATAACAGCTGTAGCTATGTACAGGTAACTCTATAACAGCTGTACTGGTAACTCTACCACAGCTGTAGCTATGTACTGATAACTCTATTACAGCTGTAGCTATGTACAGGTAACTCTACCACAGCTGTAGCTATGTACTGGTAACTCTACCACAGCTGTAGCTATGTACAGGTAACTCTACCACAGCTGTAGCTATGTACAGGTAACTCTATTACAGGTAACTCTAACAGCTGCTGCACCAGTAGATTGAATCTACCTGAAATATAAATTTTTCAGTTAATTAAATCAGGCAACTTCCTCATGGGAAACTTGTCATATACTGAAAAGAGTATAAGTTTGCATTTTCTAGTTTAATAAGACATAGAATTTTCCTTCAAAGTGTCTTGGGGCTGTTATTGTACTGATTTCCGAGAAGGCATCTCAGGAATCAAAAATCGGATTAATTTCTCCTTTTCACTTCAGTCAGCGACTGAAATTCAATCTTGTAATTAGTTGGGATTGGTGTACATGCCGATCGATATGCAAATACCGTTAAAAGAGTTGAACTAAAGGTCACCTGACCTTTGAGGTCACACTATTATTTTGAAGGGAGTTCAGACAAGCAGGAAAGCTGCAGAGTCTCTCACCATAATTACATTAACACACCAGGCAATCAATAACACTATAGATACATGTTTACTAACTAGAGCTAATTGCATTAAAGTGTTTCCATTTTATAAAAACAAAATGCATTACTTGATGAAGGCAAGAATCATGGGATCATGTTACACAAATAATATAGTGGTGAACCTGTGCCAACTTATTTGATTAACAAATTGAGCACGCAGATTTGTAAAACTATGTTTGTGAAGTACTGTACTTCATAAAGTAGTTTCAAACACTTCTTTAAAAATTTGTTCTGACAAAAATACAGTGAGTAGGAAATTATGTTTGCATTCCCAATGGGTTGGGTTGATTTACAACCCAGATCAGTGTCTATGTTCCCAGTGGGTTGGTATACAACCCAGATCAGTGTCTGTGTTCCCAATGGGTTGATTTACAACCCAGATCAGTGTCTATGTTCCCAATGGGTTGGGTTGATTTACAACCCAGATCAGTGTCTATGTTCCCAATGGGTAGATTTACAACCCAGATCAGTGTCTATGTTCCCAATGGGTTGATTTACAACCCAGATCAGTGTCTATGTTCCCAATGGGTTGGGTTGATTTACAACCCAGATCAGTGTCTATGTTCCCAATGGGTTGGGTTGATTTACAACCCAGATCAGTGTCTGTGTTCCCAATGGGTTGGGTTGATTACAACCCAGATCAGTGTCTATGTTCCCAATGGGTTGATTTACAACCCAGATCAGTGTCTATGTTCCCAATGGGTTGGGTTGATTTACAACCCAGATCAGTGTCTGTGTTCCCAATGGGTTGGTATACAACCCATATCAGTGTCTATGTTCCCAATGGGTAGATTTACAACCCAGATCAGTGTCTATGTTCCCAATGGGTTGATTTACAACCCAGATCAGTGTCTATGTGGGTTGATTTACAACCCAGATCAGTGTCTATGTTCCCAATGGGTTGATTTACAACTCAGATCAGTGTCTATGTTCCCAATGGGTTGATTTACAACCCAGATCAGTGTCTATGTTCCTAATGGGTAGATTTACAACCCAGATCAGTGTCTATGTTCCCAATGGGTTGGGTTGATTTACAACCCAGATCAGTGTCTGTGTTCCCAATGGGTTGGGTTGATTTACAACCCAGATCAGTGTCTATGTTCCCAATGGGTTGGGTTGATTTACAACCCAGATCAGTGTCTGTGTTCCCAATGGGTTGGGTTGATTTACAACCCAGATCAGTGTCTATGTTCCCAATGGGTTGATTTACAACCCAGATCAGTGTCTATGTTCCCAATGGGTTGATTTACAACCCAGATCAGTGTCTGTGTTCCCAATGGGTAGATTTACAACCCAGATCAGTGTCTGTGTTCCCAATGGGTTGGGTTGATTTACAACCCAGATCAGTGTCTATGTTCCCAATGGGTTGATTTACAACCCAGATCAGTGTCTGTGTTCCCAATGGGTAGATTTACAACCCAGATCAGTGTCTGTGTTCCCAATGGGTTGGGTTGATTTACAACCCATATCAGTGTCTATGTTCCCAATGGGTTGGGTTGATTTACAACCCATATCAGTGTCTGTGTTCCCAATGGGTTGGGTAGATTTACAACCCAGATCAGTGTCTGTGTTCCCAATGGGTTGGGTTGATTTACAACCCATATCAGTGTCTGTGTTCCCAATGGGTTGGGTAGATTTACAACCCAGATCAGTGTCTGTGTTCCCAATGGGTTGGGTTGATTTACAACCCATATCAGTGTCTATGTTCCCAATGGGTTGATTTACAACCCAGATCAGTGTCTGTGTTCCCAATGGGTAGATTTACAACCCAGATCAGTGTCTGTGTTCCCAATGGGTTGGGTTGATTTACAACCCAGATCAGTGTCTATGTTCCCAATGGGTTGATTTACAACCCAGATCAGTGTCTATGTTCCCAATGGGTTGATTTACAACCCAGATCAGTGTCTATGTTCCCAATGGGTTGATTTACAACCCAGATCAGTGTCTATGTTCCCAATGGGTTGATTTACAACCCAGATCAGTGTCTATGTTCCCAATGGGTAGATTTACAACCCAGATCAGTGTCTGTGTTCCCAATGGGTTGGGTTGATTTACAACCCAGATCAGTGTCTATGTTCCCAATGAGTTGGTTTACAACCCGGATCAGTGTCTATGTTCCCAATGGGTTGGTATACAACCCGGATCAGTGTCTGTGTTCCCAATGGGTTGGTATACAACCCAGATCAGTATCTATGTTCCCAATGGGTTGGTATAAAACCCGGATCAGTGTCTATGTTCCCAATGGGTTGGGTTGATTTACAACCCAGATCAGTGTCTATGTTCCCAATGGGTTGATTTACAACCCAGATCAGTGTCTGTGTTCCCAATGGGTTGGGTTGATTTACAACCCAGATCAGTGTCTGTGTTCCCAATGGGTTGGTATACAACCCATATCAGTGTCTATGTTCCCAATGGGTAGATTTACAACTCAGATCAGTGTCTATGTTCCCAATGGGTTGATTTACAACCCATATCAGTGTCTATGTTCCCAATGGGTTGGGTTGATTTACAACCCAGATCAGTGTCTATGTTCCCAATGGGTTGATTTACAACCCAGATCAGTGTCTATGTTCCCAATGGGTTGATTTACAACCCAGATCAGTGTCTATGTTCCCAATGGGTTGGGTTGATTTACAACCCAGATCAGTGTCTGTGTTCCCAATGGGTTGGTATACAACCCATATCAGTGTCTATGTTCCCAATGGGTTGATTTACAACTCAGATCAGTGTCTATGTTCCCAATGGGTTGATTTACAACCCATATCAGTGTCTATGTTCCCAATGGGTTGGGTTGATTTACAACCCAGATCAGTGTCTATGTTCCCAATGGGTTGATTTACAACCCAGATCAGTGTCTATGTTCCCAATGGGTTGATTTACAACCCAGATCAGTGTCTATGTTCCCAATGGGTTGGTATACAACCCAGATCAGTGTCTATGTTCCCAATGGGTTGATTTACAACCCAGATCAGTGTCTATGTTCCCAATGGGTTGATTTACAACCCAGATCAGTGTCTATGTTCCCAATGGGTTGATTTACAACCCAGATCAGTGTCTATGTTCCCAATGGGTTGATTTACAACCCAGATCAGTGTCTATGTTCCCAATGGATTGATTTACAACCCAGATCAGTGTCTATGTTCCCAATGGGTTGATTTACAACCCAGATCAGTGTCTATGTTCCCAATGGGTTGATTTACAACCCAGATCAGTGTCTATGTTCCCAATGGGTTGATTTACAACCCAGATCAGTGTCTATGTTCCCAATGGGTTGGGTTGATTTACAACCCAGATCAGTGTCTGTGTTCCCAATGGGTTGGTATACAACCCATATCAGTGTCTATGTTCCCAATGGGTAGATTTACAACCCAGATCAGTGTCTATGTTCCCAATGGGTTGATTTACAACCCAGATCAGTGTCTATGTTCCCAATGGGTTGATTTACAACCCAGATCAGTGTCTATGTTCCCAATGGGTTGATTTACAACCCAGATCAGTGTCTATGTTCCTAATGGGTTGGGTTGATTTACAACCCAGATCAGTGTCTATGTTCCTAATGGGTAGATTTACAACCCAGATCAGTGTCTATGTTCCCAGTGGGATGAAGTATGTAAAGTCTGATACAACATGGTGACTCAATGTTCTGTCTTAAGAGTGTAGAAATACAGTGGATGAAGTACGTAAAGTCTGATACAACACAGTGTCTCAATGTTCTGCCTAAAAGTGTATAGAAATACAGTGGATGAAGAAAGAGTAATTAAAGCCCGACAACATTATATTTATAACCTGATAATAACTTTTTAATTACTAAAACCATGTCACATCCGGTGCAGTTTATTTTCTTAAATTCTGTTTCTATTTATGTCAGATTTGATTCGGTCCCAGATGTTCTGGAAGTTTGAATGATAGCATACACACTTTATAAAGCTTATCACATCATACGCCATTGTGCACATTTACCGGATGAAATCATCAAAGCTTATCTCTACTCATTCACATACAAGACTTATAAGGATAGGAGTCTAGAGTCTTGCAATCCCTGCTAAGAAATGATTAGTTGTGTTGGTTTTTATATCAAGTCATTAATTTTGATATGTACATGTACACTGTAATTCATTGCTATGACTCACCAATTGTGTAGTGTGTATGACTTGAATTTATAATATGATAACATTGATATATAAAAAATATTTATTTCACTTTTCGGGGGTTTTTTGCCAAGGTTTTGGACCCCTTGTAATCCTGAGAAGGGAATATATAATAAAGGTAAAAAAAAAGTTAGAATGGCTTGTTTAAGACATATGAACTTGAAGTTCATATTATACATATAATGATATGAGGGGAAATGTCAACCATATCCCATAATATGGGGTAGACACACATACACATGTATGGTTCATGAGCTTTTGTACAAACATGACAAACATGGCTACCATTCCATTCAGTAGTTTATATAACCATCTACAGCTAAGACAGGGTTAGCTGTTGCTATGTACAGGATTTAGTTACTCTGGATAATGACAATAATTATGGTTACCCAAAAATGAAAGTAAAAAGTCTGTGGCACGTCAAGGGGGGGGGGGGGGGGGGGTGAAATTGAAGATGAAGTTGAAGATTTTAGAATTGAAATGGCAGCATTTGGTGACCAGAAATAGAAAGCCTCCTCCATTCATTGCCTTCATGTAGGGTGTATGGAAACACTGAATACAGTTGTTGACATCACAAAATGTGAACACACACACAAAATATGTTTTAAGGTTGTACAGAGAGGCATTTTGACACTGAGTCAATTACTTTTAATAGACTTTTCAATTGCTGGATATGTCTTGGTATTACCCTTTCTTAATGGACTAGAATTGGTCATGCAAACCTTACATTTCATCCTTCACTGTCAACACTTTCATATATATTTATATATTATATTTACTCATGGCAGGTGCCAACATTTCCTGAATATTACTCATTAAATTATATACATCACTACATACTATTATGAAAGCAGGAAATGTATTCACACTATTAGACAGACAATTTTTTATTAGTGTTTCCTCACATCTACGATTCCTGATTTTCTGTAAAGCAAAATAAATCTTGTAAAATTCTAAATATCTAAAAATTTGGTGTTCGAGATTCAACCAGTCTTGACTTTTCTAACAGATTTTTTTAAATTCTAAAAATCTGGACCAACTAAAATATTTTCACCAAAAAAACAGTAATGTCTGAGTCAGTCTTTCTGAGTCTTTCTATTACTGTGTCAAAATGTAAATCTGGTGAAATCATGGCATTTACAGCAAATAACACGTATTAAGAAAAAAAATGTAGAAATAAGTCTGAATGTCAACAATTCACTCACAATGAGGCAAACTGAAAAGAAATATATTGTTTGCCATTACTACAATTGTATTATACATTTACAGTAATTCAACATGTATCTCTGGTGAAATAATATCTACAGAAAATATTTATCTCGGTCATCACAGTCACACCATAGGGCTGCAAGGTTGAATCAGATCTAAAGAATTAGTAAGTTTTCTTTCCAGTTCTTCAGTTGTTCTGTACTACTGGCAGGAAATACTAACTAATGCAATATTTTCTATAGTATTATCAGTAACAATGTGTTTGCAAAAGCTCAGAAACCACAGTCACAGAGGGGGAAATATATAGTAAAAGAAACTTGGCCTGACTTCAATACATTGTGGCATTTACATGTAGGTAGGGTACTATGGTAAAATGCCTAGGGAGATCACATAGATTTGACTTACAATGTATTCACTACCCTTTCACCAAAACACATTATATATCAGCTACATGTACATGTGTATACTCAAGTACTGTACTCCTTGGTATCCATGACTACCTTCGTTTATCAAAATTGAATATTCTTTGTAAAGAAAAAATTACATCACCACAATGGGTTCAAATTGTTAGTATTAGAAATTACTTATTTTCCAATTATATAACCCATCATGTTCAGAAGCTAAGGGTTGAAAATGTAGTATGTGAAATTTTAAGTAAAAATTAATTTGCATATGGAGAGGGTGAGGTCTTTGTATTGACTGGTGTAACACTTCATACAATACTATTCAGCTCAACTAGTACTCAACTCGTCTCTATATGCCATCTCACTAAAGAATCTGAATAAATGAAACATTGCCAAATATGTACTCAAAATTGAAAAATTCCATGACTACTCTAAAATCTCTTGGAATATTTCTTGTAAGCAGTGAAGCAAGTAAATTCAAAATAAATCTGTTAGTGTCTCTAAGAGTTGATGATGACGCAGACTTCACTAGACAGTTTTTACCAACACCTGGGTCTTACCTTCAACATTACTTATCATCAATGATTCATGCTATTAATTCTAAATTTTATTTGACAGTATAAACCAATGCTCAGCTGCAGCAAATATCAGCTTCTAAAAATATTATGATTTATTTTAAGGTTTGGATGTATTACCTACCAATATGTACAATATACACATGTACTGACTGACTAGAAAGACTACACACAGCTTTAATTAGGCAATACAATATATTTTTATTTTTACATCTCACACATTATTCCTGTACGAATTATTCAAATGAAATACAGGCACTGATAGCGTGCACACACATGAAGTGTTACATTTTATCTCACTGTGAAAATGAATCTTGTGTTTGAATCTTCCTTATTTTATCAGACAGTAATGTTGATTGGTGTTCACAACCGAGATCAAATATATCAAGCAATGTATACTATCACTGTCTGTATTTTGTTTTATATGATTTGTATTATGTTGCCTATTTTCAAATCTATAGTCACTCTAGTTCGGTAGTAACATACTGTAAGGCACTTGGCTACATCTGGACATTTTTCTGTATTATTTTCCTTTCTTTAATAATATGAATTAAGAATGATATTATATTGTTGTACTTATTGAAAACATGTAACAACAAGCCATTGAGAATGACATAGTCCCCGCTATGATTGGGTTTTAAGGAATTAGCACTACTCTGATCACGCAACAACACTTGTGAACCTAAATCAAACAGACTTAGATATGTTGTGTCTGCTTGTCGGACATGGAACATGCCTACAACAATAAAGGATTGGTCGGGTATGGGGGATCATATCAATATGAAAATGGATATGCAAATGTATGTCATAGAACACTGTCCTAATACCAACTCTGAATGAGATCTGTTCAAGCATGTCTGAGTTATGGCTTTGGACATGGAAAATTCACAAACAAAATGGCTGCCAGGCAGCCATATTGGATCGTATCATGACGAAAATGGATATGCACATGTATGTCATAGAACACTGTCCTAATACCAACTTCGAATGAGATCTGTTCAAGCATGTCTGAGTTATGGCTTTGGACATGGAAAATTTGCAAACAAAATGGCTGCCAGGCAGCCATATTGGATCGTATCACAATGAAAATGGATATGCACATGTATGTCATAGAACACTGTCCTAATACCAACTTTGAATGAGATCTGTTCAAGCATGTCTGAGTTATGGCTTTGGACATGGAAAATTTGCAAACAAAATGGCTGCCAGGCAGCCATATTGGATCGTATCACAATGAAAATGGATATGCACATGTATGTCATAGAACACTGTCCTAATACCAACTTTGAATGAGATCTGTTCAAGCATGTCTAAGTTATGGCTTTGGACATGAAAATTCACAAACAAAATGGCTGCCAGGCGGCCATATTGGATCGTATCATGACAACAATGAATATGCACATATATGCCATAGAACACTGTCCTAATACCAACTCTGAATGAGATTTGTTCAAGCATGTCTGAGTTATGGCTTTAGACAGGGAAAATTCACAAACAAAATGGCTGCTAGGCGGCCATATTGGATCGTATCATAAAACAAATTGACGTGCATATGTATGCCATAGCATGTTGCCCCTGTACCAAGTTTGAAAAAAATCGGTACAGGCATCTCCAAGAAACGGCTGCGGACGGACGGACGCACGGACGGACGGACGCACGGACACACGGACGCACGGACGGACAGACGGAACCCAATCCATAAGTCCCCGTTCCGGACTTCGTCCACGGGGACTAATAACTGCTCATTCGTCACCAGTAGCAGGGAGATCTCTAGCAAAACAAATATTACAAACCAACTGATTTACAATGTATGTTTAATCATCACCACTGGCGAATAAATGATTCACTGAGTCAGTGACATAATTTATGGATGCACCCTCAAATTACATTTGACACCAGAATCTTAGAGAATTACTTTTAAATACATGACAAAATCTGTTATTATCTCGGGAGGATTTTAGACTTATTTAATGCCATATACCTTAAGTTGAGTTTTATAAGTATCGAACATTTCAAAATGTCAATCAAATTGGTACCTATGTCACTTAAAGTCAAGGTTTTCAACCAATGCTCAGATTGTTATATACATCATGCAGAATCCAATCTCTCTCTCCTCTATACAATTACTCCTACATTGATCGACATGAACAAGACTTCCTTGTCACTCACATAATGCTTAGAGTCACAGACTCAAGAACACCAAGCACGTACCGAAGACTGAAACGAGAGACTTTCAATTGGTTATATATCTATATGGCACACAGCATCTTAATTCACAGTTTATTAGGAGTTGAAATCAATCAAGTATACTATACACGTACTACATTTATGTACCTTATGTTGCCAGGCAACAATATGACCCTATCACTCAGGCTGTTGACAATACATGTACTTCAAGACATCAAGTTCCCTTGTATTTTTCTCATTTCTTATCAATTTGGCCAAAGCTTCTGACACACACTACATGAAATGTAAACTCAAAATGAAGTGTTTGAGTTTATGCAATAATTAAGCTACAGAGTCTAAGTTTACGCAATAAGCTTTAAATAAAGTGTCTGAGTTTTCAGTTTATGCAATTAAATACATACATGTATCACTACTGAGTTTATGCAATAATTAAGCTACACCGATTGAGTATATGAAATAAGCTACATGCATATAGGAACTCAGTTTATGCAATTAGCTACATAGTATCTGAGTTTAGGCAATTAGCTACATACATGTAGCGTCTGAGTTTAGGCAATAAGCTACATAGTGTCTGAGTTTATGCAATTAGCTACATAGTGTCTGAGTTTATGCAATTAGCTACATAGTGTCTGAGTTTATGCAATTAGCTACATAGTGTCTGAGTTTATGCAATTAGCTATATAGCGTCTGAGTTTATGCAATTAGCAACATAGTGTCTGAGTTTATGCAATTAGCTACATAGTGTCTGAGTTTATGCAATTAGCTACATAGTGTCTGAGTTTATGCAATAAGTTACATTACAATGTCAAGTACACTGTATGTGCAATACAAAATAGATAGTCCAATACATTTCTAAGAACATTCCCTGAGGATACATAGTGAGTAATTTAATATGACATTTCACTTGAAATCTATCTATCCCTTAATGTCCAAATATCTTGACCTTGATTAACTTCCTTTCTCTATATGGATTCTACAACCAATGTCTCTTCTTTACTGACTACCTTATCAAAATGAATGTCTTCCTGAACAAGGCAAAATGAGGTGCCAAGCCATATTGTAATTTTTGAGTACTGTTTTCTCAAACTGAAATTACATTTGAAAATCAAATATTTAAAGTTAATTAAAGCCAAAGTCTTACACGATAACAAACTGTCTGAGTGACCAGATTCAATGGGTAATCATTGAAATTAAAACTACATGTAAATGTCAAAAGGTCCTTCTGAAGAAGGCATGACATGCTCTTCATGGTCTTCAAGTGGCAACTGGCAACTGGCAACCAAACGAGTTATTATCAGTCATATGCTATACTGTTTATGAAAAAAATCTCTCTCTATATATATATATGCAATGTAGAATGTAAAAAGGACTGACACATCCCTGGGGGAGCTCCCCTTATTTGAGTATAGTATAATATGTGGTTTCAGGTAGGAAAACATTGTAAAGATGTTTTACCAATTACTGCTTTTTCAGGAAGGAGGAAAACATTGTAAAGATGTTTTAGCAATTAAAAAAATTCAAAATACATACTCATTTCTATCTTAATTGCTTATTACTGAATGACCTAAATTTGTTAGCTTGATGAAACTTTGACTTAGAATATGATTAATTGTCAGATTTTCAATGCAATATTTGTATGCAATATTTATCAGGAAGACATGCAAATATAGACTGTTTGAGTTTCTACTGTGTCATATACGTTGATCTAATTAAATAATTGAAACTTAACAAATCAAGTTTTAGAAGGAATTTAATCAGAGATGCTGTCTATCTGATGCAATATGATTAAAAATTAATTCACCATGATGTGAACTTGGGTAGAGCACAAGCCAAGCACTGTCTAGAGTTTATTTTATTTTATTTTACTTTATATTATTTTGCGTTCATACATGTATATATGCATTCCATGATGTTATTTGTCGAGTAACATCCGACTAGAATTCAAATTAATACCTGATGGCAAACTGGGTTATAAAATAAAAATATATATTCCATAATATATGATTTGCTATGGCTGGAATTTGAATTAATACCTGGTGGCAAACTGGGTTATAAAATAAAATTATTACTGTAAAATAAATGTGTATCTGTACTAAATGCCACTAACATGACCAGACTACCTCAACTAATCTAAATCTTTAATGAAAATCAAATATTGAAATAACCTCTGGTGAATCAGAAACAATTTTGGTAAATTTTTGTGAATCAACAAGTTAAAGAAACAAAAGATTACTATGATTCATGTATTTTTCTGTGCTATTTTATATGTGATATGTATGAGTCACATGACATTGGAGTCTATGTGTTCATTCAATCACTGTCTTACATGTAGATACAGATGAAGGGCATAGTCTAGAATGCTAGCCTAAATCGACAGTGTTATTTCAATCTAGTATTATTACAGTGAATCACAGACTTGATTATCTCAACTACCGTCTAATACAGTCACTTCCACTGACGCCAACATCATTTATTTGGTCAGGATTTCCTTCAAACTTTGGATGTTGCAATCTGCATATTTTGTACCTGATTTCTATTCCTATCAGACAGTTACATGTACTGTCTCAGTAAGATTAATCAATGGTTTCTGTGGCAGCTTGTCTTGGTCAATAAAACAGACATATATGACAGTCCGTCTTTCTCTAATCAAACCTTTCTTTAATGTTGTTCACACAGACTGATTAATCCTTGGCGATTTCTTGCAAGCAACTAATTTATCTAAATTGTTAATATACCATGGTAATATATAATAATAATAATAATACTTTATAATGCTCAATTTTAGAATAGGTGTGGTAGGTAGATTTTTGTTGTTGATTTTTTAATACTTTCATTCTTTCATGTGTGAGTGTCTAGTTCAGGTTTTCCATTGTTTTCCAAATGGTCTCTGTGTTGTTTATTTATTCCTATCAGATGTAAAGCCATTACAGATTAGAAGAACAGTTTTATATTGTCTTTTTAAGTTGATGTCAGTTTCCGCATCCACTATTTCTCATGAGACTTCACAATTTTTGCGATTTGATTCTTTTTTTCTTGAATTCGTAAGGAAAAGTTTAGGGTTGGCTGTGAAAAGCTAGGTGGGGACAGGTAACCGGAACCAAACTATTTTTTACAGGCCTAAATGATAGAGCATTTATTGATCTCTTTGTTGCTATAAAGCTTAAGACGGAAATATTAACCCTAAATGTGATCAAAATCAACAATTGCGAAATTGATTTTGACTTGTTGCTGTGGATACATCCAAAGGCCTGAAAATATTCCATATGCACACTTTACCAAGGGAAATGTATGTACTACAATGAAGGAGGCGATGTGCTAACAACAACTGACTGAAAGTAAAAACACAGAGAACACTATCAAACCTATTTTGGTTGGTATAAACCATTATATTAGCAGGGAATGTCATGCACCATGTGATATTAGCTACACACAATGCATGCATTATGAACCTGTGTACATTTTTCTTTTGTATACCAGCAATATCTTTTACACACGCAAGCCAATAAATTACATTATTTACATGGGGGGGAGGGGAGGGGGGGGGGGGCATCTTTGTGATTTTCGTATTTGAAATTGTTGACATTTAAACTGATTTTAGTGCTTATAACCTAAAATACAGTCAAACTGAGCCAAAATTTATTACAGAATATTGAATGTAATGTATGACAGCTATAGTGAGTGGTAAATGTTAATATATATATTGATGAAAACTAGTACAATGTATGGTTGATATATTCGTTGTAAAGTGTGCAGAATTAGTCATCAAGTGTTAAATGTTAAGATATATGTTGGTGAAAACTAGTAGTACAATGTACGATAGATATATTAGTTGTAAAGTGTGCAATACCAGTCACCATGGTTAATATATACATGTATGTTGATGAAAACCAATACTTAATCTCTATGGGAAATCCATACTACATGTTCATGTACTCAAAAAGACTGCTCACGTACAACAAATAAATCAGTTTGCTACTGCTCCTACATACTAATACCTCTAGGTATTATTATATTGTCATTGAGTATAAAAGTCCACACATCTAAGTAATCACTAGTTTTTGAGTGACCTCGTACAAAAAAATCCACTCAGAATTAGAAATAAGTTTACATAATATTATGCACTATGTACATGTTTTATTAGAGTGCTGCCATTTTATTTCTGTGTTCCCCATGACCTACCGACCCTGACTTTTTGCTCAATCAGAAGAATTATTTAGCATGTCTTATTATACTGCCTTAGAAATTAGAAATAGTTATCCCTATGGCATGACTAACAATACATTGATTCAATGATTGTTAGAAACTGAAAAGTAAGATGCTACAGCTAGGGAGACTTTTTCACTCTTCTGAACTGGAATCCTAAATCTATCCCTTTGAAAGCTTACAAAAGGAAAAAGAAGTAAAAAAAAACATAGTTAGATTGCATTTCTTAATACTTTCAATTTCAATATGTGGATGAGGATGAACACGTACAGCTGAGATATATGTTCATGTATCATGTATCATCTGCATAAATTTGAATATACCATGGTGACAACAAGTTGATTGGGCAATTATGAGTTCAGATTTTCAAACTGTATCTTTTTGCAATTCTAGTTACAAGTGTAGGTATGATTGAGCAGAATATACAATAAGTGCCATAAACAGGCTAGTGTTCGGCCATCTTGTTCTGAAATAACGATTCCAGACCTTCAATATTGTCTGGAGCACTGTAGCACTGTACAAGAGAAGGAGGATAAAACTTCAAAGATAAAAATAAGCAATGTGGAATATTTACAGCTCTATCTTATTTGAACAAAAATTGACGTAAAAAATAATAAAAATTATGGCAACAATGATTCACCCCACAAGATAAAGACCTAACTGTAATTTTGTACTTTATACTGTTTACCAGTTCCATTTTGGCTCAGATATTTATTTTGTGATTTATCTAAACTCCTCTGGGTAGAGGTTGGACAATCACAGCTGAACCTCATATGGGTAATTGAGACTAAATATACTACACTGCCCCTCAGTCAGAGAAAAGAATCTATGCATAAATGAACTGCTGGGATCTCATTTCAAGTGAAGTCTTCACTCACGAATTCTGTTCAAGTAGGACTGGGAAAGGATAAAGCTCTACACCACATATTTGATGGCTTAGTGGAAAAATAATATTAGAGAACTGTAAATTTTAACATTGATACAATATATTCATAAATGATATTAGGCAGATTTCATAAATCATTAAAATGAGAGACAACAGAATTGATATAATCACGATGCACAAACATAAAACCAATAAATTCATCAACATGGAAATCATATTTTGTAATTATGCAAATCTTAAATATTTACTAGAAAATGCAGATTTATGTCTGTGGAGCAAATAATTTCTAATAATTCTAATATAATAATAATTTGTAATACCAACCATAATTTTGAAATTCAAGTTTTTTGCCAAGGATTGGGAACCCTTAAACAACAGAGAAGGAAAGTCTGGTAATATTGGTATATAGTTTCCCATACATAGTACAAAGTTGTTCAGTACCCATGGCAACTCAGCTAGATTTGTGTTACTTACCCACCTTAACAAAAACACTGAATTCTGCCTGTGCAAGATAGAAAGAATGATATACATAACAAGCTTAACAAGCTTCTTTATTGTTGTTGAGTACTTCTCCATCTCTACGTTAGCTCATATCAAGATCAAAGATCTTTTAACTCGTCAAATACGAGTGACACTGATAAATGCAGAGAGTGAACACAGACTGATGACAAGCTACTATATCAAGCTATACTTGAAAAAAGTCCATATCATGGTAATCAGGAAAGTATGATGGATTTCATGACAGTGTCAATATTATTACGAAAACTTTCCCATATCAAATACTTCACCTGTAAATTAAATGACTACTAGTATGTCAAGGATATAACTTATTGGTAAGATGATGTATTTCAAGCAACAAAACAACTAATAGCCATCTTATGTACATGAATGACAAGTAAGAGGGTGGTGTATTTGTAAAGTGGTTCATTCCTTGGTACAACAGACGATAGTCAGAAAACCAAAAGAGCTTTTCATTCAACCAACCATTCTTGTAATTCTTCTTGATGGTAATGGAACTTTTGACGAGAGGAGAAATATTGTTCTTGCTACATGTATATGATGTAGAACAAATGGTGATGAATATGCTGTATTATGTGAGAACTATCACAATATGGGTGCAAATAGTCTGTAAGACATGACATGTCATGTGATTTGAAAATCCTGATTAACACGACATATTAATACAGTCTTGCCTGACACCAATCCTGTCTTACGGTTAAGCAACACAACATGGATTTGTCCTTCATCATCAGACATATGAATTGAAGAAAATTATTAAATATTTTGTTTGAACCAGTTTGGAATGGTGTGGCAATTATCAGTGTTGTTGTTTGTACTTACATCTGCAGGGAAAACAATTACACTTAAAATACATTTGCATCAATATGAAATCTGATTCATTCAGAGCTACCTTTGTACACATTTACTGTGAATGTTTCAGCTATAGAGATCTGATATATAAATTTTACCTATAAACAAGATTCAATATAAATTCAGCACCAAATACCTGAACACAAGTAATACTATGATTAGGAAATCTTTGATAGTGAGAGTAACTAAATATGATGGACTCGCCCCTTTTTCCCATTGATAAAATAGAAATTAGAAAAGGAAACCCTAGTGAATTGGTGGCAGTGAAAGTAGACTTATAATTCATCCTTTCATCAGTACACATTACTAATGTACAGTGTCATTATATGCAAGTATTGTATTCAAAAAAACAGTCACACAATTTGCTTTGCAAAAAAAGTTGAACCACAAAACAGGTATACAAAATGTATACTCTCCTTTTCAAATGAAAAATCTGTTAACTACATTAACAGTTCCGACAACAGTTTTCCATTATTTTTATACACGTATAAAACATTACATTCTCTGTAAGTGCAAAGTTTAGTGAACCTACGACATCTTGTGTTCCTTGCAAACATTCACTAAACACGCAAGTTCTTCTTTTACGCAAACACTGATAAAAGTGTTAGTATCTTCAGAATTATAGTCATTTCCTGATGTCAGTGGATTTCATTCAGATCTTTAGACATTTCCGTTGAAAGTCTGGCTTCCTTGAATCAGGAAGATTGCCTGACAGACCACTTTAGAGACTTATTGGATGCCATTGTATTGACTGACAGTTGGAATGAAAATGGCTTCCTGTCAAAGGTGGATTATTTAATCTATGTTGAATTGTAGCAATGCAACCACAAATATCTTCACAATTTTCACAAACAACTTCACAAAGTTCACAAGGTTTATGTCTGATGACATAATTTGACTGCTAAAGTTTGTTTCTTGTGGGTGCTACAAAATTCACAAGGTTCATATTGTAACGTATTACTTTAATTGTATTATGAGTTGAATAAATTCATGCGATTTCCATCCACAACGTAATTTATTCCGACTTTAATATGCGCTCAGGTGAGCGATATCGTTTGATCAAATCAGGTTCTAATTGCACATTGTTTAGCTTTAGCATTAAATCGAATCTAACTACTGCCTCTGCTCTACCAACTAAACTTCCTAATGTACATTTCACTTTTCACATACCTTTGAATAAATTGACCTTGTCATAAAACATGCTAAAAGGAACCAGCTATTGAAATGCAGTTGTTTAATATCATGGTGGGTCATTGATAAGATTTCAAGGTCAAAGGTCAATGTCTTAAAAGAAAGTTCATATTTGATAATATGGGTGTAGGAACTTGAATAGAGTCACTACGTATTACCCTACAAAAATAAAGTTGTGATGCATATTGTGAAATTAACAACAAATATGGCTACATTTCAGCCATATTTGATTTGGTCGCAGTACAAAGTGACGTGCATATGTCTCCTCCCATAGCATATTACCTTTGTGCCAGGTTTGGTTGAAATCAGTTGGTGAAACACATACCTAACCCCACCCCCACCCCCACCCCATCCCATCTTCCCACACACACACATACACTCAGACATTCTGCAGATTACTGACCATGGTAAAGTTGGTTGGCAATGTGTTAGTACAGATCCTGACATTACAATCAGCAATGATAAATGACACATCAGATATTGCAAAGGAAAGGTGTGAAGACCTTTTGTCCTTTATAGAAATACCATTTGTTATTCTTGTCAAGAAAATCACACCAATTCTTTGTATCAGTGGCACTGATACAAAGAATTGATTGAACCAGTGGAGCTAAAAATTTGTAGTTTTTCAACTCTTACGTATAATTTCAAATTTTATTCATAATGGCTTGACAAAATTTGCTAGTTCCTTTGTGCATTCAACTTTCCTGATATCGCATCGACTTATATTAGTTGTTTTTTTTAATTTCATTCAAAACAAATTTGAGTCATCAATCTACATAAAACTACAGATTCTTACAAGTGTATTTCTATAAATCCTAATAAAGTGAAACTAAGTGTATAATTTGGAATTATTGGCTAGTAGCTTACGGAAGTCACCTAAAACTGTACATCCTGTCTTGTGTGTCGAGCTTCAAATTGAAATTATTGAATTCAGAATTTTTGCTTTTGGGTTATTATTTCAAATTAATCAAAGATGTACCTGTATGTGTAGTACTGTATTTATTGGAGCATATTGTGTATCAGTTGCTATCAGCAGAACTAAAACCTAAATATTGGCATAATACATAAAATACCATGGAAACTCCTATTATCATGTCATAAACTATAAATGTGCTGACAGGTCAGAAGATGAATGTACTAGAAATATGTACATGTACATCAACTTCTCAGACATGGAAATGTGAAACCATAGCAAAAATGATAGATATACTTTATCGCCATATGTATAAAAACATTGGAATGTAACTACATGTATTCACGAGTGCTCCTAAAATCAGGGTAAAAAATTAAAGAAAGGATAAAAGGATGGATAAAAAAACCACTAATATTAAAAGTGAAAATCAAGACTCATTTAAAATGTGAATTTTAGGTTTTATGACAGAACCTCATGATGTATGGCTGGTAAAAAAACACCCAATACATACATGTTTGACATATTTTTACCCAATTTCAGTAAATTTTCACCCTCTCAGATACCCAGTCTCTCAAAAACCTTGCCAAAAACATCTAATATCAACACATATTTATTTTAGCACTTCTCACCTGATTTATAACCTTAGCAAACAAACAAGGAATGTATACATTTACTCAGATTTCCCCTTCTCAGTTCTGTAGGCTAGAATAGAATTTGAATGTATTCAATATGCATATTTAACCAGATTTCCCCCTACTCAGTTACCAAGGTTCTAAGAACTTCAACAAAACCACTGTGTAAAAGACCATATAACACACTTTGATGCATGTATAGTTAAACACCCCATCATTCTGGTAAACTACATTGATATATAGAGAAGTGACTCAGTGGGAATCAGCTACGGAAAACATATTACTCTTCCTGGTGAACCTGACCCCTTCCCATTATTCCGTGACTCACCATGGTCCCGATATTACGGCATGATTGATAAAACCTAACTTCCCATGTGTATTATCCCAGTAGGTGTAAACTCACCCCATGGAACGATTTTATTATAAAGGATCTGAATTATTCAAAATCAAAGCAAATTTTCCTGGATTTACAACATAAAATATTTCCATTCCAATTTCCATGGAGTCTTTGCCCTCCTGTACATGAGCTACTCAATTATACAGAATAGGGAATACATTTTGTATTTTACTTCCAGGCACTCTCAATTCCACTACAAATGCTTGTCAGTATCTTTTATATTGTGTGAACATATCAACACAGAGAAGACAAAAGGTTCTATTGATTTTTTGATTTTTTAAAACAACAATTTGAACAAATATAAAAAATACAATGTATATAAAGAAAATGGTGCAAATTAAGTATTACCTCACCTGAAGGACTTTGAATCTCAATTTAATAATCTGCCACACTATATTCACATTAGTTATTTTTTCATAAATTGCATGATCACTATACATTGAAAACACAGTTAGAAATTAAAATTCACTGCAGTTGAAGTTTTCACACATAACACTGCTACAGATACTACCTTGAAAGTTTTAATGAGTCAATTAGTCACTATCAGACAAAATTAACCTGCAGATATATTGTACAGTACTTTTAGATTCTAACACATAGTCCACACTGGCTAATTATAAAGGTGTCCACAGTGAAGTAAAAACCCTGTGTCACTTCCTAGGGCCTCTCAACAGATTTTCTTGAAGATTGCATCTCTTGAATACGAATTGAGTGCCTTAGATGGTCAGCCATGGTCATGCATAGTAAACTGTTCTAACCTTGTAAATTGTACTCTTAACAATGGAAAATCAATTCTGATCCAAGAACTTTCCAATCTAGGTCAATCTGTGCTGTGTATGTTAATGTCATATATTCCCATGTGTCCATCACACCCATTTGTACATTTTTGTAATACTTTTACGGTAATAATAATAATAATAAAGTTGATTTTTATATAGCGCTTTCCCACTCTGTACTCAAAGCACTTTATAATTATTACCCCCGGTGTGGCTCTATAGCGGCACAAACTCCCTGGAGAGCATACAATCCATTGCAGCCTTTGTAAGCGCACAGGATTAAAGCATTCACATTGCAACCTATATCCTACTAGGTCCCCAATTCTGGGTTGACTGAGGCACAGTCGTGGTTCAAATCTTGCCAAAGGACTTTAGCCACTCAGAAACAAACGGCACCAATGGGGCTCGAACCTGCAACCTGCAGATTCAAAGCCGGCCACTCTAACCATTCGCCCATCATGACTCCAGGGTACTTCCAAATGTTTCGCTCGATCAAGCCAAAATGAAATTTCTGTGGTAGTCTTTGCTCTTTGTCCTCACTTTAAGTATATTTTTGTATTTGCACCATTTTCCTCGAACAATGCAAGCAAAGCTCTCACAACTTGTATGACCATGTGACATGTAAACTGAATGCCTATCATCTTAATTAAAGGGATGGTGTTCAATTGCTGCACAAGACTAGCAAATGAATATTGCTTGATTTGAATCAAACACATGGAGGACTGGTATTATATTCATGCACGGCATATTTGCATACATTTTTGTATGTATAGCCAACTGTTAGTGTAATGTAAACAGTGCATAATTAGCTGATAAAGCTAACCACATTTGTAGACAAAATAAAATAATACATGTTTTGAGGTAGGTAAAAGGAGACCAGAAAAAATAGCTACTTGCTATCAAGTCTGTCTCCTTAGACACTGTAAATAAAATTTATAAATAAATACATGACAAAGTATAAAGAGGGCAGTGAAAAAACTAAATATCTATGAAAATATATATATTGTACATCAACATGAGTTGCAGTATATTCACGTCAGGTGAAGAAAATCTTTTAGTGAGTTACGAAAAACATTCCTTGATGATTTGGACCTAACATCAAGAGGTAAGTTGTTCCAGTGTATAGCTCCTGTGTATGACATTGCAAATTTACCTATTTCAGTGTTTATCCTTGGAATTGAAATATTGCCCTTAATTTTGTGATGTGTATTATAAGAGTGAGTGGGAAATGAACAATATTGTGTGAAATGATGTGGCAAATTACCGTTGAGAAAGTCGTACATAAAAGTTCAAATCTGAAGTCTATGTTGGTTAAATATATTTAGAATGCGTAATTGATTAAATAATTGATTTGGACATACATGTAACATAACTGCCCCAAATAAACACTAACTTATCATTTGGCAGAATTCTGTGAAGATAATGATGTTAATGACTGTTTGGGTCTGTACACATCTTTCTATGACAAATCCCCCTGAACCTTGGCTTGTAATTGCATAGTGCATTGAACTGTCACAAAAGATGCAACAAGATACATGACAAATGTGTGAAACATAAATCAAGGTGAATCATTGATGTATGAAGTACTGATTCTACCGTGTGAGTCTAACATTAGTAACAAGTCATGTATAGCTGTGTTTAGAGAACTTCATACAGAGAGGGAAACAGGAATAGTGATAATGTCAATGAAATAAACTAAAATTTTAGAGATGAAAATAAACTGTATTCATCACTGCAACGACTTCCATCACTCATACTATGTACAAGTAAAATATCAGGTTATATTACCGGTATATTGCATTACATAAGTCCTGTATTGGTAATTTGTTCTATTAATTAAGTAAAATTTTAATCTACCAGAATTTATCAAATATTTCATTCATTGATACTCCAGATCCCCACAAATTTTATGAGTGAAAACACAATAGGGAAATACAAGATTCCAATCTCTCCTCCCTTCTTATTCTCTTTTTGATATTCAAAAGCCTTCAGAGAAAAGTTCAATACACCATAGACTCTGAAGTGCCACCTGACTCTTCAGTTAAAGCATTGAGGTAAAGTCCTAAAATTAATGTTATACTGACAAGCCTAGCAACATATGACTGACAAAAGTACATATATTCTACTAAGGCAAGTTTAAAAACAGTTCGTTTCTGTTAATAGGACTTCAGAAAATTGGGTAGGTAGGTTGGGCTTTTATTTTATATTACTTTTTTTTAAATGACTTTTACTCAAAGACAAGATACTCCGTGGTCACAATACTTCTGTAACAGTTGATGATGTGTAGAAGAAGTAAACGAAGACATATTATGAGATTCAGAAGTAGACAAACACAATATGCTGACTGTGATGTTATAGGCTGAAATGACATTGTTTCTCTCAGGAATACCATTTTTTTTTCAAATAACTAAGAAAATCTACAGGGAAATAGAAGTAAATTGTCATAATTTTACCTTTTTGAATGTAAAAAATGTTTAGGGTCGGTGGTTTAAAGACTATGGTCTGTCAGGTTATTGGAAAAACACTATTTTACTTAAGTATTATTTCCTACAGAGTTGTCCTTTTCAATTTAATCTTTGATGAATTAGAAAGTGAAATGTCATGGTTGATAAGTAACTATCCACTAGAGTATTATCTATATAGCTATCTAGAGTACACATACTACTCTATATAGATAACTGGTGTCAGGTCTATTATAAATGATATACATATACTAAATTATGTCTTAATTTCAAATGAAATAGATTAAGATACTGATCATGCCAAGATGATTGTATAATAATAAGTAACCATGGCAACCGTATGAAACATTACATGAGATAGAAACCATAGAAAGTAATATTGAAATGATACATGTATGTTCACTGATGACATTTATAATACCTGTATCCTGATATCGATTAGAGAACATCAAGTACAGCATTCATATCAAGACTTGATAGTTATAAAAGAAGACCAATGTATGCAGCCAGAATATTATATCAGATTTGGGATACTTTATCAATCACTCACTTTGTCTACTACATTTACACTCAGCCAATTTCAAGCTGGAGACAGCTAACTGATTGTCTATCGATTTGACATAATACAATCATTTAAACACTGTATATCTGATTTTTTAACTTGGTACGGTAGACTCAGTATATCCACTTTCTGTACTGCCTCACGCCAAGGTTCCACAGGGGCTCCACCACTATCATTTAGTGACAATATGAACTTATTTACATTTCAATACATTCAAATTAGTGTTTCTGTTAAGGCCTAAAAAAAATTTATTCCGGTTACCTGACCCCACCTAGTTTTTCACGCCAACCCTAAACTTTTTTTTTTTTTTTTTTTTACATATTTGAAAAAAAAAATCGCAAAAAATTGTGAAGGCTCGCATGAAATAGTGAATGCAGAAACTGACATCAACTTAAAAAGACAATATATATGGAAATCAATGGAATACATGGTGGTGGTTAAATGTATATAGAATTGACAAGCATTGCTGGCAAAAGTGATGACTGTGACAATATGATTGGATAGAGAGGGTTATCATTTTGAGTGTAGAATTGTTACTGGCAACTTTTGTCAATCAGTAAACATTCTATGAAATGTGTCTCACAAGTAATTATTCTGACTGACTGACTGACTGACTGACTGACTGACTGACTGACTGACTGACTGACTGACTGGTGAGTCATGCTTTGAGTAAAATTACAACTCTGTTACTTTCATCAACACTATAAAACTGACTAGTCTGTTACTTTCATCAACACTACAAAACTGACTAGTCTTTACCTTGATATCATAACACCCCCATCATGTCACTACAGACAATTCAAAATTCATATTAAGCATTTACCACAAATCACAACTTGTTTGCTGTAATAGGAACAGTGTGATTGGGTAAGTTGTGTTTAATACGAACAGTGTGATTGGTGTGTTTAATACGAACAGTGTGATTGGGTAACTTGTTGTGTTTAATACGAACAGTGTGATTGGGTAACTTGTTGTGTTTAATACGAACAGTGTGATTGGGTAACTTGTTGTGTTTAATACGAACAGTGTGATTGGGTAACTTGTTGTGTTTAATACGAACAGTGTGATTGGGTAACTTGTTGTGTTTAATATGAACAGTGTGATTGGGTAACTTGGTGTGTTTAATACGAACAGTGTGATTGGGTAACTTGGTGTGTTTAATACGAACAGTGTGATTGGGTAACTTGTTGTGTTTAATATGAACAGTGTGATTGGGTAACTTGTTGTGTTTAATACGAACAGTGTGATTGGGTAACTTGTTGTGTTTAATACGAACAGTGTGATTAGGTAACTTGGTGTGTTTAATACGAACAGTGTGATTGGGTAAGTTGTTGTGTTTAATACGAACAGTGTGATTAGGTAACTTGGTGTGTTTAATATGAACAGTGTGATTGGGTAAGTTGGTGTGTTTAATACGAACAGTGTGATTGGGTAACTTGGTGTGTTTAATATGAACAGTGTGATTGGGTAAGTTGGTGTGTTTAATACGAACAGTGTGATTAGGTAACTTGGTGTGTTTAATATGAACAGTGTGATTGGGTAAGTTGGTGTGTTTAATATGAACAGTGTGATTAGGTAACTTGGTGTGTTTAATACGAACAGTGTGATTGGGTAAGTTGTTGTGTTTAATACGAACAGTGTGATTGGGTAACTTGGTGTGTTTAATACGAACAGTGTGATTGGGTAACTTGGTGTGTTTAATACGAACAGTGTGATTGGTGTGTTTAATATGAACAATGTGATTGGGTAAGTTGTTGTGTTTAATAGGAACAATGTTATTGGGTAACTTGTTGTGTTTAATATGAACAGTGTGATTGGGTAACTTGTTGTGTTTAATATGAACAGTGTGATTGGGTAACTTGGTGTGTTTAATAGGAACAGTGTTATTGGGTAACTTGTTGTGTTTAATAGGAACAGTGTGATTGGGTAACTTGGTGTGTTTAATAGGAACAGTGTTATTGGGTAACTTGTTGTGTTTAATAGGAACAGTGTGATTGGGTAACTTGGTGTGTTTAATAGGAACAGTGTTATTGGGTAACTTGTTGTGTTTAATAGGAACAATGTGATTGGGTAACTTGGTGTGTTTAATAGGAACAGTGTGATTGGGTAACTTGTTGTGTTTAATAGGAACAATGTGATTGGGTAACTTGGTGTGTTTAATAGGAACAGTGTTATTGGGTAACTTGGTGTGTTTAATAGGAACAGTGTGATTGGGTAACTTGGTGTGTTTAATAGGAACAGTGTTATTGGGTAACTTGTTGTGTTTAATAGGAACAATGTGATTGGGTAACTTGGTGTGTTTAATAGGAACAGTGTTATTGGGTAACTTGTTGTGTTTAATAGGAACAGTGTGATTGGGTAACTTGTTGTGTTTATTTATCACATATCACCTCATGGTAGGCCTGGCAATGTGCCTAACTCTACAATAGTCTGTTGCATTTCAAATTATCTCAACATTTTCAAAATTAGGCATCTCCATCGGGTACTTCATCTCCACCAGGTACTTCATCTTCACCAGGTACTTCATATAACTATATAACTATACAGCTATGACTGACACAAAAAATATTTTCACAGCATATATGTTAAAAATCTACCAAATCCATGACCACCATCATTGTAGGGTTTCTAGTTTGACAGATTGTCATTTTCACCAGATTTTATCAATCTCATCATTTACTTACATTGTATGGAGTCACTAAAATATAGCAAACTCACTTTGGTCTAATGGTATTGATATTCTGTATTGGCATGCTAATTAGTATAATGTGTTTATTCTACCATTGACATTGTTGTTTACATAGCAGGCAAGTCATGGCAATCAAGAGACTTGGCTACCTGGTTCAATATACCATCAAATCACATGCTGAACCTTAAAACATTGATAACATAACTGTGATTGAGTATAGCTCCTCTTTTGCCCATCCCACCCCACCCCACCCCCTGGCAGTTCCAATCTCCAAATAAAACTATTAGTGGTCTGAGTTTTAACACAATTGTAAACTATGCTAATTAACCTTTTAATGAATAGAACATGTAACCTGCAAAATCACTATGATGTAATGTATTCCAAAAACAAACACATTGATTGAAATGTACAGTTTTCCTTTATGTATGTATTGTACATTTCCAACACTAAATAAAGAGAAATCAATGTTATAATTTTGTCTGTAATGGCATAGTCATTTTTTTCATTGCTCCTCTTTCTCTTTTCCTTTTGAAAAAAAATTTGAGTGTTTAAAATTTTGTGTTGATATATTGGTTGAGGTGCCATATAAAGAAACTGCATTTTACTAAATTATAAATACTCAAATTGAATTGATCAAAAGGCTGAGTCAGATTAATAAATACACATGATATGTGTTGGTTGTTTGAAATCTTCTCGAGACGAAAAGAAAATCTAATTTATTCCACAGGCTATATCCAATGACAATCCATTGTTGGAGATCTTGCTTGAGTACAAACAGAATATTTCAAGTGGACTGCTCCTCCAACAAATTCTTGGCAAACCTGTCAAATACTTGTTTACATGTAAACACGACGTTCTTTTGTAGGTCCCCTGAACAAATCGATCATTCGAAAAGACTGCCATTCACATCGTTGAACAAATATTTGTTCACCGCGACATTGACTTGGCAACGAGCAACGCAACATGAACTTGTGTCATCACAAAGGTGCAACGGTTGTCAACTCATTTTGACAGAACAAAACATTACAATGTTTCAAAATCACCGTGTTGAATATATAAACAGTCAGTGACATTTATAAATAGCAGCGACTTTGAATAGCAGTAGCTAACTAGTGGTGTCCATAGATGATAGAGGCTCGTTGGGCTGCGGGATACACGTACAATAGTAATGACTAGAAAGTGAATGTCTTCCCTGTGCTATGTGCTGAGCCGCATAGCGTGTACCATGGAAGTAGTTCTACTTCCATGCGTGTACATACACGTTTTTCTCAGCTTACCCGGCACACCTGGCAGAATCAAATGTCTTGCTTACCTTTAATGTATTTTCGAGCGTCACTTCGTCTTTGCTGAGAGATCCCACTACATCATACACGACTTTAGCTTTAGTAATTAGCTCTCCAGTTCGAGTTTTTATAGTTTCTGGAGTCAAATCCCACCGAAGACGATTCAGATGCAAGTTACCTTCAGCCATGTTGCTTCAGTCGTTCCGGGGGTGCCACAACTTGTACCTATTGGTCTCTAGATATGAAGAAACGGATGAGTTTCACGGAATTAAATCTAAATGAACGGTGGCTTAGTCTATTCTTTTAATATATTTACAAGCAGTAAACAATCATGAATCTTAAATCGTTGCGCATTTGGTGATGAAGCACTCGTACGTCCAAAGGCTAACATAAAGGACGCCACCATCGACTACCAGTTATAACTGTAAAAAATCGTTTTTTTATCAGGCGGGCGTACGAAATTGGACGGTTCGGAAATGAGGGCGTCCCTTAGACCCTGCCAGACCACAGATGGTGAATAAAGCTTATTACTCCATCCCCCACCCCCATCCCCACCCTAATGTAAATGTAATCCTCAATACTGTCATTATCAAACAAATCGTCTAGTATGGAAAATAATCAACCACACGCATTATTCGGCTAATATATGAATGAGTTGTAAAATCTCTAGTTTGTCTTGAGTTTGTCCTGTTTTCGTTAACAATTTTCTAAGGAAGTGAGTTGACAAGTTAATATGCCAGCAAGAACAATTGTCACAATGATTTGTAGCATCTCGACTTTATGCAGTGTTGTTTCTAGATGATTACATTTTAAACAATATCACACGTATTTTGAATATTTTTAAATCTTACTTCGCACTCAGACTCTGCATTCCAGAGTAGAAAAAAGCGACATCAACAATAACCTCCATTCGTTTTATGAAAGACAATGAAATGGGTTGAATTTTTTAACCACACAAAAAAAAAATATCTAGCAAGTAAAAAAGTAAACAATAAGTGTGTGCTCTTTCCCGTCGACAATAATCGAAGGCTTCCAACTACATATCTGCTCATTGCAAGAGGTTTGTGTAGTTCGAATCTTTTCCATTTGCATGATGCTACTGTTCATAAATGGAATATTAACATCTGCAATACTACATATCCATGTAAATTCTGACGATGCATCAATTATACATTTATATCTAGGTTTAAAAAGTTTACCTTCCACTGGTAATTCCGTGTATTTACAATTTTAGTAACACATTCATTTATACATCATGTGCATCCTCCATGGGTATCGAGGTGAATAGCGCCCTCAACATATAGTGACATTTTTCTTTCACACTGCGTTTTCATGTAGTGGTTCGAGAAGAGAAGGCCAAACCTTGCGCCAAAAAAAAAATTGGAGTCTGTTTAAAATGATTCGACGACGCGGATTTTTTTTTAATTCTAAAGAAACCTGTCGCTCAGTCTATTTATGGCAGTTACTGTTCTTTTTATTTACTACTTTAGAGCAAGTGTGTATGTGGAGCAGATGTCATTTGCTTGTTGATTGGCTCTACAGTTGTCTTCACTAAAGTAGGGGTTATTATTATTTCTCCACGGACTGCAGACTGTATGGACTGGACAAGCATAAAAAAGGGACCAATGTGAGGGTATTTAAGTGATGCGTGCACTGACCAGAAACAATTGTTGTTTTTTGCCTCACTAGACAGTAATTACTTTTTTACCTTATCTTTCATTTCAACTTATAAGAATTTTAACTCTTGACGAGAAGTGAGTTATTTATTACTAGTTGAATTAAGGTGTGTACAATTGAATAATATCATTCAGGACTATAGCAACATTTTGGCAGCTCACACACAATTAAGTCACAATGCAATCTTATAATTGCATACCTGTAGTATATCACACAATTAAGTCACAGTGCTGTCTTATAATTGCATACCTGTAGTATATCACACACAATTAAGTCACGATGCTGTCTTATTATTGCATACCTGTAGTATATCACACAATTAAGTCACAGTGCTGTCTTATAATTGCATACCTGTAGTATATCACACACAATTAAGTCACAGTGCTGTCTTATAATTGCATACCTGTAGTATATCACACAATTAAGTCACAGTGTTGTCTTATAATTGCATACCTGTAGTATATCACACGCAATTAAGTCACAGTGCTGTCTTATTATTGCATACCTGTAGTATATCACACAATTAAGTCACAGTGCTGTCTTATAATTGCATACCTGTAGTATATCACACACAATTAAGTCACAGTGCTGTCTTATAATTGCATACCTGTAGTATATCACACACAAGTCACAGTGCTGTCTTATTATTGCATACCTGTAGTACTAGTATATCACACAGGTACTTACAATGCCAGGGGGTTCTGTCACGTTACTACACATTGTACTTATAGGTTTAACCAATTCAATTCAATTCAAAATTTGAACTAGAATGAAAGACAAATACACACTATAAATATTCACACGTCAGTCTCTTTATTTTCTATGGCAAAAGCTGAAGTCAACAAAACAAATTCACAATAAGTGATTTAAAGCTACAAAAAAAGACAAGAAATGAAAGCAAGAAAACTATAAGGAGACAGGCTTCTTCAAAATATACATTTTATATGTGCACAAAGTTATTTCATAATTTAAGCATAGAAAATGTAACAGATGCAAATGGATGAATATGCAAATTATATATATGCAAACAATACGAATTAATCAACTATTGGAAGCATTCTTTCTTGGGGGGGGGGGGGTGAATATTTTGCAGATTTAAGTATCTTATTACAAATGACAAAACATTTATATTAACTTTTACACAAGTCCCACTGCACATACACATTGTGAATGGCCACTGATGTACTCTGCAAGTACTACTGAAATCAGCCACTGATGTGCTCTGTACGAGTTGAGTACTGCCAAAATCAGCCACTGATGCACTCTGTAAGAACACTGTCGAAACTGGCCATTAGTGTGCTCTGTACAAGTACTACTGAAACCAGCCATTGATGTGCTCTGTACAAGAACTGCCGAAATCGGCTAAAATACAAACAATATGACAATAAACGTTTCATAGGAAATAATATATACAAAAGACAAGTGTACAGTAAAGACTGTACATTATTTAGTATTCAAGATCATAGACATGTTATAAATCACGATATAATTTCAGAACTTTTGTGCAGTATGTTTTTTTTACTCTATCACAATTCATTACCTCTGTTGCTAGGGAGACTACAGTTGTCATAGTAACCGATATACAAGTTTTACAATTTGATGCCATGCATGTAACAAGACAAGGTCAAGTTATCAATAGTCTATCTGCATGTCGCATGAATATATCAATCTATCTGTTGTCCTTAATTTGTACAGTCAAATTGACTTTGTTTTGTACAAAAAATTTCATGCAAAAAACCCTGAAACGACAATGGGCAAAGTGTTATTGCAAAGGCACTGCTTGTTCATCATTCGATAGGAAATCTACAACATACAAGTGTACAGCTAAAACAAGACACAAAACTATCAAAACTGTTGTGACATGGTGAAAATTAAAGATGTATCATCAGTGATTTACATATTGCAAAAGAAGTAATCTGATTGGTGAATTTGAATCACATGACATCAATCAGGCCGGGTCGGGTCATGGCAGCAGTGAATGTAATACTAAACTGATAATGATACTTATTTTAGTGAATTAACTATCTCTATGCAGTGCTAATCTACAGACAATAATAAAAATTTAACTGTGTAGTATTCAGTTTCTGCTAAACAATGAAATCAAAGTTTGTAGCAGTACATGTAATACTTGTGCAATAGTCTTTATCACATGGTGACAATGACACACTGGATAAAACTTCGACCATTGTAATATCAATCTGGCCATGCTCTTTACCCTACTTTCCCTTACTTGACTATCATTTTCATTTGATTTAATACCTACAATGGGTTTGTATGGGGTAACTGTAGAAATGTGGACGCTTGTGGTTGGAGACACACAACAGTATAATCTTAAGTATGTTAGGGAGTCTACCATTATTCCTACACCTAATCCTGTCTCCCCAGCATTGATGAAAATGTGTATGTTTTGTAAAGTCAGTCCACTGTTCTATATTGCTGTTGGGTCAAATCTTATTCAGTCTTGCAAGTAGTTGTAATGATAAAACAATTTCATCATTCTTGTACCACAAACTTTAGTTTCTTGGGTATAGCAAAACGTACAACTTGCTAAAAACCTGGTATGTTTGCTTGGCATGAGGTAAGCAGGAATGAGACAAGTTTCATGTAAAGACATACAATGTAATTAATGTCAGTAATTTATCAAAGTATAAACACCACAGGAGCACAGATCCCATGATGCCATTTACTGATAGAATATTACACATTAACATTGAGTATAACTGTTATGTTATAACTTCTACTACAGACATAAAACAATCTGATAAAAGCATTAACTAAACCTACATATCAGAGGCATCCACTTTTGTTTTGGCATCAGTTTTATTGTTGTTTTTACCTAATGTTGTCTTTGCATGAAATCTTTCCTTTTCTCACTTCATTCAAGTAAATGCATCGGCATTTTTTTTTTTTTTTTTGCAGGTTGTAGTCTATAAAACCATGCTGGTCAACACTTCATGTCTGTTTCACTTCACACCATAATATGATGACTGACAAGTTGTATCACACAGACCAAGCTAAAAATTGTGAGTCACACTGACAAAATAAAACTATGAAAGCTTAGCTACACAGTATACATTAATCTCTATTATATATATATTTTGGTAGTTTTGTTATTTTTTACACTATTTCAACCATCTACAAACTACTACTACTACTACTACTACTACTACTACTACTACTACTATACAAGCACACAACCTCACTGAGGTTGGAATATGTCTTATCATCGCATAACAAGTATACCATGGATCAAACATTACAAAAACAAAAATCGCTATTTACATAATAACAAAGACCACTCTGCAGTTTGTATAAAAGTGTACACATCTCTGTTGTATATACAGTGCATGATTTTTTTCCATTAAATAGCAACCTCTTGTGGCAAGTTTTTCCTACAAGAAGTAATATTCTTGACCCAATGAACAGCACCATCTACTATGACAATGTAGTTATGATCACACAGATGTACTTTCCGGAATCAATGCAGCAAATGTTGGCAGAGTATGTACAGGAATGTTGGTCACATGGTTGACATACAATGACTACATTGTACATATACACTGTACTAGACTTTGGTGCAATTGTAACAGGATATATTTCAGAACTGAGTCAATGTATACTATTGATAAATTTAATTATCATCAACCCCCATGAAATTTATTTGTCACAATATACACATCAAACAGTTGCGAACATATGACATACACTCCGTGATATGGCAAATGCAGCTGCCATTGACAGCAGCAATGTCCATATCAGCGATGTTTGGGAGCTTGTATCAACCACCAGATGGTGCTATTCATTTGTCAACACCAATTCACCATTAGGGGGCGGTATTTATACATCACCATCACAGGGTGCTATATCAGAACTCTAATTCACCACTAGAGGGTGCTATTTTACATGCTGAAGGAATCAATAACACAGATCATTTTGCCAGAAACCATACAAAGACTGAATATTGGTCGTACTTTCCTGGAGACTTGAATTGAAAATGTACCTACAGACAAAATTAGCACCTCCTAAATTATGCGAACATCTAGTTGTATTTTCTTGTAATGAGAGAATGAGGTGGGACAATTAGTAATAATTTTGTTCATTATGAAAACAGCATTTTTAAGAACAAAATAGAACCAAAGTCAGAATAACTCAACACTTTCTGTCACAACATGAACTAAACATTAGTCTGTATCAAGCTTGAAGGTGAAAACAATAAATGTACAAAACAACTGCAGTAGTCAATAAAATAAGCACAACTTTGTAAAAATTTGATTCAGTGTTTTCGATACTGGCAAATCAAAGGCAGGCAATATATCTAACAATATCATGTTGGCCAGTATAACCATCAAAAGTCCTGACAGAGTCGGGTTTAGTCTTATTAATATTAATATCAGTCAGCTTGCAAAATGGTCCTTAAATAGAACATATACTTTTGTCTTTTGAAATTCTGTTCACAATGTGAGACAGAATTGGTTGTATTTTTTTTAATTATTATTATACAGTATACCAAGATGTTGGGATTCATTGCAGTCTAGATTTGGCTGTTATTTGTTAGAGAAAGAAGCAGTCATTCAACAACAGCAAATAATATATTAGGAGCAGATTTATATGCAAATCAAACATCCCAGTTACTTAGGAGATAACGATATCAACAAAATAATAATAACAAAAAAGTAATGTCTAAAAGAAGGGTAAATATTTTAATGATATTGTAAATTTGATGAGGACATCACTCCTTGCTTCATTTCATTTCTGTCCTTTGTAGGTTTCATACAGCAGGAGGTCTTTTGATGTTCTTACTAGCCTTTTCTTCTTCTTGGAGTTGTGCTGCAAAGTTGGCCAGTTTACTTCTCAAATCAGTAAAGATCTCTATCTTCCTGGCAAGGATTTCATCTAACCTTGTTGTGTATTCTGTTGAAATCAGTGAAAAGAGAACAATCTTAAGTTACCCGGAATGAACTGAGATGAACTGGATTGACCTTTGAACATAGACTTTTAGCAATATCTAGTTAATATGATATATGATGTGATATGTATGATATATGATGTGATGTGTATGATATATGATGTGATGTGTATGATATATGATGTGATATGTATGATATATGACGTGATATGTATGATATATGATGTGATATGTATGATATATGATGTGATATGTATGATATATGATGTGATATGTATGATATATGATATGATATATATGATATGATATGATATGATATGATAAAAATGATATGATATGTATTATGATATATGTGATATGATATAAGACATGGTATATGTTATGATATGTGATATGATATATATGTGATATATGATTTATGATATGATACAATCATATGATATATGACATGACAATCAAGATTAAACTGATTTATCATCATACATACTACCAAACTAGAGTGACTATAGTTTCAATGAGGCAGCATGGTGTTTTTTACTACCAAACTAGAGTGAGTATAGCGTTTCAATGAGGCAGCATGGTATTTTTTACATCTCTTTTGTTACAGATTACATAAACATAATACAGACAGTGATAGTATACAAGCATATAAATGTTATCTCACTGTGAACACAAATAAACATCTCTGCCAGATAACAAAAGGAAGATTCAAAGACAAAACTGTCTATTTGTGTTCACAGTGAGATAAAATGTAACATTTAATATATATATACATTTCATGTTACTGGGTTCCCCACCATAATTGTGGTAACATTTCATATATATGCATTCCATGTTACTGAGTTCCCCACCATAATTGTGGTAACATTTCATATACATGTATACACATTTCATGTTACTGAGTTCCCCACCATAATTGTGGTAACATTTCATACGCATTTCATGTTACTGAGTTCCCCACCATAATTGTGGTAACATTTCATGTGCATTTCATGTTACTGGGTTCCCCACCATAATTGTGGTAACATTTCATATATACACATTTCATGTTACTGAGTTCCCCACCTTAATTGTGGTAACATTTCATGTGCATTTCATGTTACTGGGTTCCCCACCATAATTGTGGTAACATTTCATATATATGCATTCCATGTTACTGAGTTCCCCACCATAATTGTGGTAACATTTCATATGCATTCCATGTTACTGAATTCCCCACCATAATTGTGGTAACATTTCATACGCATTTCATGTTACTGAGTTCCCCACCATAGTTGTTGTAACATTTCATACACATTTCATGTTACTGAGTTCCCCACCATAATTGTGGTACCAGTCATGGAAATCTATGCCAGCTTTCCCCAATCTGTCTTCAACATTAGCAAAATGGAAGTTTCAATAAGACACACTAGTTTTAGAATTAAGAACTTTTACCTTCCACATCATAGTCTACTTCATCAGTTATTTCTAACAGCTGTATTTCCTCCTCCAGCATCTGTTTATTTTCTTCCACACTATTTTTATGTTCATCTATGACTTGTTCTTCAAGTTCTTGTAGCTGACTCATCACTTCATGTAAAGTTGCCATGTCAGCAGACACTTCCTCTTCCTACAAGACATACAGACATATTTACACTTTAAGTATACCTCATAAACAATCAAACCTTTCATTTCACCAATAATTTTTTTTTCAGCAAATTTATGCTATAACGGCTTCTTTCTCATTACGATAACATGTTCAATTCTTTCCTGAGATTCTTCACAAGATGTGATATGGGAATAGTAGCAAATAATGCTCACCAAGTCCATGGAGAGTAGTAAAATTCTACACAAGACATGACAAAGGGATGGTACAAATTTTAAACGGTCAACAAGTCCTTGGATAACACTATAGGGGAACTGTTAAATACAGATGTGTCTCTGGCTACATTACTAGACATTGAAATGTGATATTTGACAGTTGAACCAAGGCAAGGCAATTGATTGTTGACATGGGCCTACTCCAAAACCAGCAGTGTATACTTTGTGGATATCATGTAATGTGAAGTAGGGAAAATGAACTATGGAAAGACATTTGATTGTTGACATGAGCCTACTCCAAGACCAACAGTGTGTATGTGTACTTTGTGGATATCATGTACTGTGAAGTAAGGAATATGAACTATGGAAAGACATTTGATTGTTGACATGAGCCTACTCCAAGACCAACAGTGTGTATGTGTACTTTGTGGATAACTTGTACTGTGAAGTAAGGAAAATGAACCAATCTTATCATAATATGAAATGTGATTATCAAATCTGATCACAAGTAACTGTACAGATACATCTATGTACATAGCATGTTGTAAGCATTGCATTATCTATCATATACAGACATTACAAGTACATTTCATATATTCCATCAGTTGTTATGACTATTGTCTAGAGATATCAGCAGCAACTACACTATAGATGTTAAGAACACACCTTTCATAAGCAATGGCATACATATATGTGTGTGTGTGTGTGTGTGTGTATATATGCATTTATGTATGTATGTATGTATGTATGTATGTATGTATGTATGTATGTATGTATGTATGTATGTATGTATGTATGTATGTACGTACGTACGTACGTACGTACGTACGTACGTACGTACATGGTACGGATGGATGGATGGATGCATGTATGTATACGTACATACTTACATTTGTATGTATACCCTTCAAGTTCAAGCACTAACCCCTACCATAGGGTATGCAACAACACCTTTGATCACATTTCAACTATTTGTTACAATACTGCATTGTCAATAGCAACAGCAAACTAATCACACCATCAATATACATCAGTTAATAATATGTTACAATTTAGAATGTAAATACAAAGTCAAAACTATCCAATACCAAGAAATTCATCACATCAAACATACATCAAAGAGTTGTAACCATAGCAATTTCATCCAATAGCTGGCAGTGTGTTTTGTCTTCTGCCAGCAATGAATACAATGACTAGCACTTGATACATGTCATGTACATGTACGGTATATCAATAAAGCTGTATGCTTGTAATATTCTGTTGATTCTTTCTCAATGAGTTATAACTCTTAAATTGATAAGCTTGTCTAAGCTTCCTCACAGGCCTCAAGTACTATGTTATTCTGTTCTTACTTTAACTATGGGTACAATTATATATTATGATCTCTCTCTCACACATACACACACACACACACACACACACACACACACACACACACACACACACACACACACACACACACACACACACACACAGGAGCATAAACTTACACATCTCCAGGGATAAAGCTCAGGGTAACAGATCTACAGAAAGAAAGAGGATAGACTCAAAAATTGACTGGAAAAGGGAAAGAGGATGACAGATGAAAGGGTTGAAGAACAAAGCTTACAAACAGACCTCCAGATTGCAGTATTTTAAAACAACCTAGATGACCTAACTGAACGTTTACACACTGAGATGCACTGATTTGTAGGTTTGACACAGGATTGTAATACATGGCACACCTGACTCACACTGAACCAAACCTTCAGTATGGATAAAGCCTACACCAAGACAGCCATTCTTTCAATTTCATCCTGTACTGTATCAGTAAGATCCCTGAACACTAATGACACAGTTTCCATCACTTTATCTGAGTTCTAACAAGACCTATGGTACACAACAACACACAGTAGGCCAAACATTCTTTAGTCTTGAAGGGTTCAAATTGTATCAACCACCAAGATCAATAGCCCCATCTACACGTAGGTCGCCCTACCTGAGGCAGTCCCAAGTCCTACCTGAGGTAGGATAGATTTGTGTCTACACGTAGGAAGGTTACAGCGTGGATATCGCACCTTCCGTCCTGACAGTCATAGGACGAAGTCAGGAGGGTTTCAGGAAACCTCTCAAAGGTGTCCTAAGTCAGGATGCTTTCAGGACAGGTTCAGGACACGTTTGCGTCTACATGGGCTTCAAACTATCCTGAATCCTACCTCAGGTAGGATTTTTAGTGCCGTGTAGACAGGGCTAGTGTGTCAGCTAAATTCATTGATTTCCATTGGTGTACTAGACTACCAGTACCACCTTGGCAGTCTAAATATGATGTTTAGTTGTCTATGTGTCCTGGACTATTGTCGATGTGGTAGTCTAGATACAGTGTTTAGTAGTCTGTGTCCTGGACTACTGCTAATTTGGTAGTCTAGATACAATGTTAGTAGTCTATGTGTCCTGGACTACTGCTACTTTGGTAGTCTAGATACAATGTTTAGTAGTCTGTGTCCTGGACTACTGCTAATTTGGTAGTCTAGATACAGTGTTTAGTAGTCTACGTGTCCTGGACTACTGCTACTTTGGTAGTCTAGATACAATGTTTAGTAGTCTGTGTCCTGGACTACTGCTAATTTCATGCCATGTCTTGTAGATTACACACTTGTAAAGTAATGGTTACTGAGAAGAAAATTCTTGAGATCAAAATGTGGAGAAAATGAGTTACTGGAAATACCTGCAAATAGAGATGATGAAGTACTGTGACAGTTCAAAGTTCAAAGTTCAAAGTGGGAGTGATGGAAATACTTACATTGGCTGTGCATAGAATTGCAAGATCACTACTTTCAGGAGATAGAAGGCCATTGTGATTATTAGATATTGGGCTGAGAGGTTTCTCTGGTAGGGGTGCCATGGGGTCTCCGGGACCTAGTTCTTTCACTCTATGTAAAGACAAATTAAAACATTTGTAATTAAACCCTGCAAGCAAGCACTACTACAATATAAGACAGTAACAGTATTGCAGCCAGCCTTTTCAAAGAATGGGACATAGTGTCCTGAGACTTTCATTTTTCTGGGTCATCATAAATTTTTTTGGGACATTATAAAAAAGCGACAATGGCTTTGTAGCACAACTACAGTTTTTTAAAATATTTACCCACATGCTGATCCATGCTAGATATTTGCTGAATGATTGTGCAGTTGCCTATCCAACCCTGTTGTTATCTATGCAATACACACGATCATTTAGCTGTTGCTATAGGTGTGGTCATGTTGTTAAACATATCTGCACACAATTTTAGTGCGGGTCATCTGTGACCTGTCACTTCCAAAATTGTGGGTCAGGTCCAAAAAATATGTGTCAAATGACCCCAAAACCCCCTCTAGCTGCAACACTGCAGTAACAAACACCAGAAGTCTTCTGTGGACATCTCATACAAGTCTCTCAATATTCAATTTAAATTTATAATAAAAGCAAATCTAGTTATTGAAAGTTGCATCATATCAATCTTGATTATTTACTATTTTAGTATTATAAAATATCTCGTTTTTCCCTTGAAATATTCTTACCTGTCAGCATATCGTAGAGTATTTAATGTGTGTTCACAGGATCCCATGCCTGGTGAGATAGTGGCAATCTGTAAATATAATAAGAATGTTATCAATGGTAATCAGACACTGACAAATGTAAACACACAAACCAGCAGACAGACAGACAGACAGACAGACAGGCAGACAGACAGACAGAGACAGACAGACAGACAGACAGACAGACAGACAGACAGAATAACTAACAGGCATGCACGCAATGCACTGTCATACAAACCCCAATTCAAAATGAAACAAGGTAGAAACACTATGCAAATGTGCATTTGCATACATACATACATACATACATACACATAAACAGGTAAATGCATACAGACAGACAGACAGACAGACAGACAGACAGAGACAGACAGACAGAGACAGACAGACAGACAAGCAGGCAGACAGACAGACAGACAGAGACAGACAGACAGACAGACAGACAGACAGACAGACAGACAGACAGACAGACAGAAGCACATATCTATTTTGCAGTAACAAGCAAACAAGAAAGTAAACAAGTGTAGATATCAGAAATCAATGTCACTGCAATAAAGCATGTTGTAACAAAGACTATGCTGCTTACCATACAGGTCTTGGCGTTATCTCCTATAAAGGAATCTCTCAGTACTTGTGTTAACTTGCTAGCTCTGAAAGGTACATGAGCTCCTTTGTTGCCTAATGATCGTATACACTCTTTCAATGCTAGTAAACTCTTGTTGATTTCAGCTCCTTCCATCCTGGTTTGTCTGTTGGAACTTTGTGTGTCACGACCTCGTTCATTACCTAGCCATAAAAAAACATGATCACATTGTAATCACACAGCTAAGACAAAATACTCTTTATAAGTAATTCCTTAAAGTGGCACAACCTGAGTTTATAATCTTTTTACTCAAGTGAAAATACTAAATTAAAAATAAAACCTTGATTACACTATTCTAGTATACAGTTAATGTAAATGCATGTATTCTATGATATTGCAAGTGTTGTCTACCATGGTTAGAACAGTTGATTGCAAAACTGGGATTTCCACAACAATTTTTCATATGTATAATAAATTACGTCATCAGATCATTTATAAGTTATATTTTTTTACCAGGTTTGAGTTTAGTTATTTACAAGTCATGGTCTAAGTGTGCTTCAATTAGTAGAATAGTGTGACTACCTTTTCTATATGCTGTAAATATTACACCAAAAACAAACAAACTCGGCTTGTTCCCCTCTAATAAATGCTAAACTCTGATACAGTTCCTTCAAAATGCATCTTGAATTTTGAATTATCATCAACTCTTACTCTCATTCTTCTTGATACTACAATGTTTTGACTATAGTGTTGATTTCCTATCACCGGAAGAGGATAATCTGCTATAAATTTTATATAATTTTAGTATATAACCACGCCAACCCAATATCTTAAATTATAATCAGTTATAACTATCTCATTCTGTCTGAATCTACAATGTTTTGACTATAGTGTTGATTTCCTATCACCGGAAGAGGATAATCTGCTATAAATTTTATATAATGTTAGTACATAACCACGCCAACCCAACATCTTGAATTATAATCAGTCATAACTATCTCATTCTTCTTGATACTACAATGTTTTGACTATAGTTTGGATTTCCTATCACCAGTAAGAGGATATGTTGGAATATTATAAATGTTATACATCACTGATTCCCCTACTCTCATCCCAACCAACTATTTGCTTGACTTTTTTCCCCAAACTAACAGATTATATATTCATACTAATAGAAAGAAAATAATCTAAACTGGATTAGTATAAATTTCCTCAACCCTATTTTCTAAATACCAATTTATAAATAGTCACATTTTAGTTTTTAGATGAACAACCTACCTGCTAAATCAATAAGATGAACAACCTACCTGCTAAATCAATAAGTGAAAATTTGCCATATAATCGTTTGTTTGTTTTCTTTCTTAAGATAATCTGGAAGACAGCATGAGATCTTGAGGAATGTTGGTTGGCTGATGTTGTACCAGATGTTCTATACATCATAAACAAATTTAAAAAGAAGAATTAACATCACAGGTCAAGTTTACTACAATCTACACACCTATGAAGAAAGAAAGACAGCTGCAATATGATCACACTAAGTCTTAGACTGTAAGAAATGTCATATTAAACTGTGTACAGGCCAAGTTATTGTGCCTTAGGTCACTCGTAGTTTCATTGGATGAACGAAGAAAAACATTTGGGAATAACATGATTGTTCCATTACCTCATTGCCTATTCTCTCTCAGTTCTAACTTCTAAGTGCTCACTGATAGAACATGTTGACTATGTCTGAAGAGTTCTACAAGACTTTATAGTTACTATGGTGATACAAACTCTCACTCCTCTTTGTTGTTTAATTTATCACACTTTGATACACCCTTTGATGTGGTATAGGGGTAGATGGAGGATAAAGAGTGAAAGGAAATTGAAGTAAAACAGAAGTTTTTGTCGTCTTAACATCTGTTTGACCGTGCCATGACCAAATGCTGTATGACAATAAATCTGTTTGCCTACCTGACTGCATTGCCATGTTGAATCAAACTCAACACATCGTCTACATTGTGTACTTGACATTCTTGTAAACCAACAACTTGAACTTGCTGTTTGCCGTCTTCCAGTACACGTAACTTTTGCTTCTTATTTAATAAATCAAATACCTGAACAGAATAATACGAGTCAAACATGATGTATGGTAAACCAACTATATTAGTATATGGAATTCTATTATGTGAAATGAACTGTCACTTTCATGCAAAGACCATAATTACTGGATATTTACCAAAACTGCAGTGTGGTATCTTGTTTACTAATAATACTCATGTACATTTATATCCAGAGGAGTCGAATGAACACTGCACCTATCTGAGTATCTCTTCCACTGTTCTATAATTGTCACCGGGTATAATATTGACAACAAAGGCACCACATGTCATCACAACAGACAATATCACACAAAATCCTTGACTTACTTTTCCACTGTAAATTTCAAAGAAACTGCAGCATGCAATGAGATCTTTCTTGAATTCAGGTTTATTAAGGAGTCTAAAGACATCCCTGGCTGCCAGTGCATAGATTCCTTTACTACAGTCCTGTTGACCTTTGCCACTGAAATCACCACCCATTGTCTGTAATACAATACAAATTGTCATGTGTCAGTCACACATATACTCCACCCTACAAACACATTCTCTGCCTATGTGTACAATATTTGGGGTCAATACACTGTAGAAGACCTTATTTTTTGATAAAACTGATACATAGACAATATTGGTAATGAGCATTGCCACACATAGTATACCCTACAAACACACTCCCTGTCTGTCTCTGCATACAGAATATTGTCAAATACACTACAAGAATTCATTACTGATCAAACTAAGATATTTTCTGTTGGTGTTTATCTCAGAGACAACACGATATCAATTGAAATAGCATGTTGTGTATATGTATTTGTGTGTGTGTGTGTGTGTGTGTGTGTGTGTGTGTGTGTGTGTGTACATGTATGTATGTATGTATGTATGTATGTATGTATGTGTCTCTGTGTGTGTGTGTGTGTGTGTGCGCGTGTGTCTGTGTGTCTGTGTGCAGCTCAATTAGAAATCTCACAAAAGTGTGTTGTATAAACAGTTGGCATGCTTGAAATATCTGTCAGTCTGCAACTTGTACTTTAGTAGTCATCGATAGACCTGTCAGTGTGTTGGCCTCATATTCACAATGTGTGTGACTTGTATACAGTGACAAGCACTCTGATTTATTTTCATAGCACTACATACTGACATGAAAGTACACAACAAAAACAACAAAGAGAAATCATTGCAACTCACATGTGTTTTTCCACTTCCCGTTTGTCCATATGCAAAACAGGTGGCCATACCACGGTCAAATATAGTTTCTACTAAAGGCTGGGCAGTGTATCTGAAATGTCAGAACAGCTCTATTAATAAGTATGTGTCACCTGGCTAACAGAAATAAACTACTTTCCAACTTTGCAGTAATGTTCAGTTAAACATACTGATATGATGTAGTTGTGCAATTTTTCTCATTTTCCCTTCAATTTCACACTGAATTACATTGTCATTTACTTAAGTTGCTCCTTTCTCATACACACACACACACACACACACACACACACACAGACACACACACACAGACACACACACAGACAGACACACAGACACACAGACACAGACACACAGACACACACACACACACACACACACACACACACACACAAATGCTAGCATGACAAACTTTCATAACATACCTGTAAACCATCGCATTGGTAGCATTTTCATCAAAAGAGTAGTCAAATCTAAAATTTTGGTTTTCTAAGTACTTAGTGAGGTCCACTTTGGTTTTGGGCTCATGAACAATAGTGTTGTCTCTATGTGGTATTGTAATCACATCAATTTCTCGTCTTCCATTTTCTGTTGGGATATAATAAACATTTGTTTGAATATTTAATAACACAAATATGGAAAAAGGTAAGCGACAAATACAACCAAGTCAGAAGTACATAATTATGTTTACCACAATTGACATACAAAGTGGACTACATCACATAGACTGTACTTTTCAAAGCAAATTTATGATTCAGAATTTGTTTATTTCTTATGATTCAGAATTTGTTTATTTCTTGTATTTCTGCTACAACATGATTTACCTACAATAAAGTTGGAAACATAGAACTGTGTAAAATGACCAAGGTGTTGGTTGACTAGACATTCATCACCATCAAAGAAAACTACTGAATACTCTAAATATTGACAATATAGAAGGTACATCTCACATGATTTTGACAGTGACTGTAATAATGTAATAATAATGTTGGGTTCTTATATAGCGCTTTCCCACTCTGTGCTCAAAGCGCTTTACAATTATTACCCCTGGCTTGGATCAGAACGGCACAATGGCCCTTTAGTCTTCCTCAACTCCCTGGGGAGCATACAATCCATTGCAGCCATTTAAGCGCATAGGATTAAAGCCTTCACATTGCAACCTACATCCTACCAGGTCCCCCGTTATACAGCTGGGTTGACTGAGGCACGGTCGTGGTTCAAATCTTGCCCAAGGACTTTAGCCACTCAGAAACAAACAGCAGGCAGCGACAGGGCTCGAACCTGCAACCTGTAGATTCCAAGCCGGTCACGCTAATCATTCACCCATCATGACTCCACAACAGTATCACAAACTAAAAACATCAACTACATCACAAACACAGGAAGTGTTGACGTCACCTTGTGGTAATACTACCTTCCTAAAAATCGGCTTGTTTCACGGTTTTAATCTCTTATACATTTTTTGATAATGTTATGTCCTTACCTTTGCTATTCAAGGGTCTTTTCCTAACACAAACACAGATTTGGTGGTCTTCAATCTATTGTACAGAGAAGTAGACAACACGTTGTTAATATTTACAGGAAAATGAAGAGAATGATATTTGGTACAAATGTACATGACAGGACAAACATGATATTTGACACAGAATAATTTGAATTGAAGTTTCTACCGAAACTAATTTCTGTGAGACATGATACTTACCTGTTGGCAAAATACTGATGGGTAACCCGCATTAATTCCTCCAATCCATGCCAAGAAATTTTTGGCCCCGCCCCCTCCACCATACAAATGTACCTGGCTCCATATTTGGTTAGCTTAGTCTCCCGCCTAAGTGGCAGTTAGCTCATGCGTACTTGTGTCTTTTATCGCTCCAAAGAGGACAAAAATTTCACAAGGAGACTGTGGGGAAGGTGGGAGGGAGCTCAACAGGTAAGTATCATGTCTCACAGAAATTAGTTTCGGTAGAAACTTCAATTCTGTTCGAATATGATACTTACCTGTTGGCAAAATACTGATGGGTAAAAACCCGAATGTGTCAGACTGAAAGGAGGTGGGAGTCTACCACCATATCCTATTAATTTCTAGTTGAAAATCTTTGATTTACAACTACCGACTGCCCGACACTTAGACTGAAGCTTGCTAGCTTCCTGTGTCATATCCCTGATATAAAACTTATAAAGGAGTTTGGGGAGCGCCAGGTTCCTGTCTGTAGAATCTGTGCTACCAGTACCCCTGAGAACAAAGCCCATGATGCCGAGAGAGCCCTGACTTCAGGTGCAGTGACTCTCTCTAACTTACATGCAGAGCTGGAACTTACTTGTAAGCTCACTTGACAGTTTCTACCAGCCATCTGGGTCAGAGATGGGATGAAGTGGTTCAAAGGGGGCTCTCTCAGTGCTCTAAGAACTAAGAATAAACTCCACTGAGGTAGTGGCGTTTGTTTAGGAGGGTGTTGAATAAGAAAATATCTTATTCTGACCCAAATCTGGTCCCCTGATGCTTCTGACTATATTGGCTATCGTCGTGCGATACACCATAATAGTCTTAATTGCATACCTCTTCTCCTCAAACAGAAAAAAGAGAAAAACTGCTACTGTCTGGGGAGATGGATCAAGAGGATCCTTCTGCCCTCTAAGACACCAATCAGAGAATCTTTTCCACTTTTCTCCATAGGAATGGAGGGTGTTGTCTTTGTGTTCTGGCAATGACTGAGGCAGCTTGTTCAGAAAAAATCCCTGTGAACGGAGGGATCGTTCGATAATCTGAACGCGTGAAGGTGGAACAAGCTCGGGTTGGGGTGAACAATGCCCCTTCCCTGAGATAGGTTTTCTTGATCTGGGAGAGCTACTGGAAAGTCTACCAGAAGGAATAGCAATACTGGGAACCAACCTCGGTTTGGTCACAGAGGCACTACAAGAATGACTGAGGAACTCTCCTCTTGGATTTTCCTCAGTACAATTGGAAGAAGTGCAAAGGGGGGAAATGCGTACGCGCTCAGTCCTTTCCAAGACATTGGCAGAGCGTCGGTTGCCATTGCTCTCGGATCTGGAATCGGAGACACAAAGAGAGGCAGTTTTCTGTTCATGTAAGGTGGTGAACAGATCTACAGTCAGTTCTCCCCAATGCAGAAACAGACGGTGAGCAATCTTGACAGGGATTGCCCACCCTGTAGAAAGAACTCTTTTGCGACGCGATAGAGCGTCTGTAATGCCATTCAGTTTCCCCGGCACATGGCGTGCTGACAGAAGAATCATTCGGTCTATGCACCACAACATCAGTTCCAGTGTTCTCCCTGAACAAGGTAACAGGGGCGCCGCGCCCTCTTGTAAATTCTTGGCGCCCCCTTGTAAGTTTTGACGAAAAAAAATGAATTGAATATTTTTTCAACAAACGGGGCAAAACGATTTACTTCTCTCGCGGTTTCGCTACGATCTCATGGTCGCCATTTTGGAAAGTCAAATATCTCGGTAAAGAGGCTACTGTCACTGATGTCAAACTTCGTGCGAATCACATTCACGCATACTTTCATCAAACTTGTCATTCATTCTTTTGCTTTCAAACAGTCAACATGTCTTTCCTCCGTCATTTAGCTCAATGAAGATCAGGAGGTACACGGAATATTTTACACGTCGGCCCTTTTCAGGGCGAACTTGAACTCAGATCGTGGGATTGTTTGCATGTAAACACACACTGTCTCGAGTTTACGGTACAAAAACAAAATGAAATGCGAAACTTTGAAAGGCTTGTGTTGTTCACCGACACTACTTAGATGATACTAAATAATATGTCACTAAAATGAACAAAATGGTACATTCTAGTTCCTTAACTATTTATTGAATTGTAATCGAAACGAAAATGGGCTAATATTTTCGTACCCATCGAACCACGATCGAACTTACGGAGATATCGGGTGAGATGCGATGGCCTCAACACAGATAAACACGTGGTGTCAATGTGGGCGATTCCATTGTTCATGGATAGGTGGGCCGTGACAAAAGTCTCGGAACGGTCTGTTTTTACGTGTACACTAAATGTACTACAAAATCTATGGTTTCCAGAGTCGCTGTGTCTATGAATTGCTTCTCTTAATATAAAAACACGCAAGTAAGATTTTCCATGGCTACGTCAGTATTGAAGTTGAACGCTAAGTTCCCCTCTGTCCCTTCCCTTTAGTTTAATAGTTCGGACGTTGCGTGTGTCGTCATAGTACAATCTTTGACCTTTCACAATCTTGTGAGTCGTCGTAGCAGAAAGTTTTGTCGGATACCTGTCCCACTTGAAAACTGTGTATTCCGATTCGTTTTATTTCATTTTCTTTTGATTGACTTCATTACCACCCATAGTGACACGAAGCGGTTTCGCCTTCTTTCAAAAAAGACCTGTGCTAACTGAAACTGCCATGACGTATTGTCACCGACTATTTTTGTTTTCGTAAAAAAAACTGAACATGCTGAAGAGAACTATATCATGGCTAGGCATGTCTTACAGTGTGAGTTTTTTTTGACGTGGGAGCGTGACGTATTGACTGTCCATTTGAACATGTGCAGCTGTGTTTGGCATGTACTATTAATTTTCCAGTTAGACACAACAATGGCAACAAAAATTGCAACATTAGTGTTGCGTCTTTTTTACATTGACTGTAACAGGGCCAGGGTACAAGTTCGTTAGTGGTCTATAATAATATTATGTATCAAAATAAAAACAATCGACTCTCACTCAGTATAGTACGATCGTCAGTCGAGGGGTATGGCAAATGTAACAAAATTCGTTGCGTATTGGATACGGATCGTTCGATCAAATATGCATAAAATTAATTTCCATTGCGTACGGTATAATACGCATGGTTTTGCGTCACCGCAAATACTGGTCCGTCATTCTGAGCAGTTCTCAAGTCCGGGAATTAAATGATAAATTTAATGAGAAGTCAACTAGAAAACAGTACATTTAGACGAATTGAATCACTATGGGAATATCAATAGATGGACCAAATCTGACACTGTTTACTTTGAACAAGCAGTCACCAATGGGGAAATTACAAAGACAGGAGAATTCTCACAGAAGTGAGACAAGTTACTCAGCTGTTATGCATAAAGGCAAAGTTATCTTCACCCTTATGTGTTTGACTTTTGTTTGTTTTGGTAGTGGTATGGTGATGATGCAATGAAGCTCTTGAAAATGGATTTCGTTTTGTAGTAAACACTACAACTGTCGAGCTGTCCTGAAACATCTTTGCTGCAATTTTTTTACAGAAAGTTGAAGATTTTGTTTTGTTACACTCTTTCAGCATTTGTGTTAAAATGAGCTATTTGAGTAACAATTTAGGACAAACTATTAAAAAACTATTTTTTTGACACAGGTAAATTTGGCTAAATTCTGTCACTATTTAAACATTAAGATATCAAAACTCACTTTGACACTTCAATTGTGTTGAAATTCACATGATTAAAGTGGGTTAAAATGGCTAAATAAAGTGCCACTAAAAGCCACCATTTCAAGATGCAAATTGCAAAAGCTCCTAGGCAGGAGGGGGGAAACCCCCCTCCTGACCACCCCCCAGCGTGCGCAAAGCGCACGCAGTGCTTCGCTCCGCTCAGCAACAATTCCCCCCTCTTGTGACAAAATCCTGGGGAGAACACTGCAGTTCCCATAAGAGGTAACATAGTGTTGGAGACCTGGTTCCTCCTAGCTTGTTTATGTACGCCATTATGGTGGTATTGTCCGAGTGGACTAGAACACTGCGCCCTGTCACTAGCATCTCAAAGTCTTGCAGAGCTAGGAAAAAAACAGCCTTTAGCTCTAGCCAATTGATGTGGTGAGAGCTGTCTTGGGGGTTCCAGACACCTGCTGTCATCTGACTGTCTAGGTGACCTCCCAAGCCCTCTTGTGACGCATCCATGTACAGGGACAGATCCGTGTGACTGTACAAAATGGACTTGCCTTTTAGAAGGTTGCTCTGGATCGCCAATGGGCGAGAAGATACAACTGAATTGGCCTGATCCGAGTCTGGCCCATTGTACTATATCGATCAATGAAACCATTAAACCCAGGAGAGACAGAAAATGTTTGGCTGTTATCTGTCTCAGTGGCCATAGGTTCTGAATGAACGGAGACATGGTAGAGGCCTTTCATTGCAATGCGCAATAGCCTGAGAACCTTAGGCATCTCCGGGGTTTCTTGCTGTAGTTCAGACGTTGCTACGGCTAGAAACCAATCCATGACGGAACATGCACGAATACTTTCTGCGTGCATCTCCCCTAACTGCTTTAACTGAGTGCCGGGGATAGACACGGAGTTGAAAGTTTTGGCTTTGGCGTCCACAGCCTCGGCATCAGTGTCTAGGCTGGGGTAACCAATCCATGGGTCGGTTGTGTGAGTCTTGTATGCACGAGACCGACTTTTTAACCATGGAAAATGACCAGGTTTTAATGCAGCAGCTTTATTGCCCTCGCCTAAAACCTCTGACGTTATTTTATCCAGTTGACCTGAGTACATGGAAGAAAGTGGAAGAGTAGACGGTTCCTTGACCGGTTGAGACTTTTCCATTTCTTCAAAAGCCATGTAAAACTCCGACTTCATAGTGGGAGCTGGTGGAGGCTTAGGACAACGGTCTGGATACCGATTGTAAACCCATTGAATGCACTCTTGGAAGGAGAACTCCTCATCACCAGTAGGGGAAGTTGAACGCAAAGTGCCCACTACACTGGGGGTATCTGGTTCATTTCCCCCAAAGGAGGCATCACTGGGAGCCTTTACTGACATTTCGTCTATGTCTCTCCTGGCTCGACGCTTAGATTGAACTGGGGAGACCTCCTGCCGACTGGGTACACGCCTGGGTGACCTCTCACTGGAGTACCGATCAAAACGTTCAGAAGAACACGACCTCGAACGTTTACTCTCACTCGACTTGGAGAACGAAGAAGATTTCGAACGTGAACGGAAACTCCGCCCTCTAGGGACCGGAGACCGTTGGTTCGAAGGGGACCTGTCTCTTGACCTCTGCGTTCTGAAACGTGTGCGAGAACGAGAGGGAGAATCCCTGGTAGGAGGCATGAAATCATGCTGTGTTCTCCTAGTAGTAGGCCTTGAACCCTCACCCCTGTAATAAGCAGGGAGGGATGGCCAGGGGTACTGCCAATACTGTTGTGGCCAACCAACCTGAGGATTAAAAACACCCCATGGTGTCTCAGGAGGCAAACCAAAGTCACCAGAAAATTGCTGTGGATCAGAAAAAGCACCACCAGTAGGCATTGGCATGAACTGGGGATTCCGAAATTCAGCTCTGGTCTGAGGGGGATAAACCCTCGCACCCCTATACAAAGTGGAATCGTCCAGACCACGCTGTATTCTCTGCCCAGCAGACAACGTTGGTCTAGAACTGACATCACTAGAATTGGCAATTTGAGGAAGGTTCATACTCTGATCGACCCTCGAAAAATTACCCAGATTGGTATGTAAACCAGTCTGCGTACCCTCAATACAATCAGTCCGACTACCTGGTGAGTCTGACACTGGAAAGGGAGAAGGTACGTGGGTAGTAGCTACACCAGGCCCGGTTACGTCAGAACAGGAGATCTCTCGTCCGACTGAACGAGTTGGACCAGCGTTCGACTCGGAAATACTAGTAGCCTTATGACGATTAGAATCACAGTGCTGTGACGACTCGTCAAGTACACTCAACCTTTCCCCCAGGGGAGAGGGAGAAGTGACCGCTACTCGAGGAACGTTACTAGGGGGTGATAGCTGTATAGTGTCTACGGTCGTCGAGCCCTCTCCGAGAGAGGACCGCATACCACTAGCACTACTACCCAGTTCGTCCTGAAAAGGACGGTTTAAATCAACAGAACTAGAAGAAAGCTTACCTGACTTCGGTTCCGCTGTGACGGAAGAACTTACCGTTAAAGTCGAAGCCCATACACTCGCAGGAGTAGTGACAGAAGCCTGAGTGGCACTCGCACTCTAGTAGTGCTAGATGACCGTAGTTTGTCTGACTGTTTACCTAGTTTACGCCAATTTTCATCAGACCAACTAGAACAAACTTCACAGGGTTTGGACTGCGAACACGTCCGACAAGACAGACAAACAGAATGACAATCCTGCTTAGGCATGTCATGACCACACACACCTCTCTTCTTATTTTATCTTTTATTTTGATCTTTCTACTTACCACATCATCGTTACTTATTGGTCGGTATTCTAAAGTGTCCCGGAAATCTTTGATCATTTTTAGGAAGTCGTAGTTTGGGGATTCCCCATCTGGATCCTATAAGAAAACAAACCAGACAACAATATTATGTGAGTTGTGTTATCTAGAGTTATGTGCTTGTATTAAATGTATGGAATGTGCAGCCTAATCACTTTCCTGTATATTTCATCCATGTATGTTATAAGTGATATTCAAATAATATCAATCAATCATTTGATGCAGAATCAGACTTTGTGAATGTTATCCCTATCCTACAGATAGCACTAGCTACAGAAATGTCATAAATAATATATTCTTGATAGCTATCAGGATCAGGCCACAAAACAGAAAAAAGGTTGCTCAAAAAAGTATGGAGAAAGACTCTTACCGTTTGTTTTTGATTCAAAAGCTCTTTTGCTCTGGCTCGCCTCTCTTTTCGATTTTTCTCAAGTTTTTCAATCTCCTTCACACAATTAGAGCGTCTTCTTGACCCTACAATAAAATGACCACAAGTAGTATAACTTTTAACATCATTTAATCTGTTACATTTTAACATTTTCTTTCTTGTTTCAAGTGCTGAAAATTAACTTTTTTGTACATTGGGTCAACGTCATAGTAGCTGTCTCTAGATATTTTTTTCAGGTTTAAGTTCTGTTTAATGACTTTGGATGTCCAACCAACAAAATTGTGTGACACAGTTTAGTGATCAAACATGCAATAGCTATGATGGTGTCATAAATTCAATTTTTGTTATAAGTGATAATTTGATGGCCCAAAACATAACACCTGTCATAAAAAGATAGCAGTTACATGTATGTCTGTTTTGTTTTGGGCCATCAGTATGAAGGCAAAAGTTGTCCAGTATTTTGTTAAAAAACAAGCTTCTCTATGGAAATCAATATAAGTTTTACAAAGATGTCTCCTCGGTTACCAAAGGTTCACGTCACCTTACCAAAAACACTTCGCAAATGAATGAGAGGAGAGGTACACAACAATTTATTTGAAAGATTGGGCCATTTTTCTGGAAGATAAAGTTGATTTTTCAATGAGCTCATAAAGGCTACAACTATGTACAAAGACTATTATTTCAGCAATAACTCAGACCATATTTGTATCTGTACAGAAAGTAAAACAAGGCTTACCAGCTTGTGCATCTTTTTTCATGGCTTGTACCGCTGGTGCTGGTGCTGGAGCTGGAATTGGAACTGGAGCTGGTGCTTGGACTGGGATTGGTGGATCCCCTCCATTCTGCATTGGACGGGATACACTAGGACGGGGTCTGGCTGAAGGTACTGTCCATATAAAACGTCATACATTTCCAATTAATTTTTGTCAACAAGATGTCTGTCATGCAACTTACAGTATCGACTAAATTGTCTAATAACATAAAACTGGAAAATTTGCTACATGCATGAATTGCATTGTATTGTACTGTCCTTTACTATACTGTACCAAAACTGTCATGTATTAGATGTACAATGTATGTGCTGTGTTGTATTGTTCTTCACTGTAAAGTGTAAGACTACATGTTATCAGTATGTTTACATGTTAAAATGTGATATTGAATCCAGTACATTTTATGTACTGACGTTTGAATTACAAATCAAGTAAAAGAACAAAGACACTATGTAAAAGTTATGAAAAACTTAAACATATTTGGAAGAGTGAGGGTTCATAATGCTTCAACAAACACCACACCAGTGCTGAAATGAATATCATCATAACTAAAATGCTGATGATGTGAGACAATGATAAAAACAAACTGTATACCATTACATGCTGCCTGATGTCCTTAGATTTTATTCCATGCAATATATGCAGAAATGGGGATTGATAATTTAGAATTCTCCACACACTTTGAAATGAATAAGTCACTTTGAAAAATTCTACACTACAACATGCAAATTATGCATGCATGCATGATATGAATAAAGCACCAAATGCATACACAATCTAAATATGTCTGGCATAATATTAATAATACAATTATGAATTCACCAAAAAAAATGTAATTATGAAATTTATGAATATGGGTGTTTTTTGTTATTCATACTGCAATTTCCAATAATTGATTGATTTAAATAACGTTAATTTATGCCAATATCCATGCAAATAGGTAAAAATTAATGAGATATTCAAAATGTTATGCCAGTGGATGTACTGAACTAAAACATCTAATAGTAATAGTTACTTAAAATTGAATCACAAAGTATGAGCAGCTGTTTTCAAAAGTGTATTAATTTAGCAAAGGAGAATTCATACTAGTTTTTAATTCCTGCGGGTATTTATAAATTATGCAGAAGTTAACCCACATTCATTTCAGGTTATAAAATGAATATACATATTTCTATAATATGGTTTCCTTTATGAACTATGTTGAATTGTAATGATTGAAAAGACTAACAAAAATTCCATTTACCATAGTCATCTAGTGGAGTTTTTTTAAAAATGTAAATGGAGGTAGAGAAAAAGAGAAGGGAAATATGAACACAGATGTTAGTACATTGTATACTAGTCAGAGAATTGTAACACAGACACACTGGGGGCCATAGGACTTGTAACTAAGATAATACATGTGATTGACCTTTGTGAGATAATAAGGTAGGTGTGGTATATGTATTGTGAGTGACAGCTGTACTTTTTTGATAGCTGGGATTGTTATCATGTGTTTAGTTCCTACTGCTGTATGGTTTTATTTTGGTGTGTTGTGATGTTATATGTTGGGCTGTGATGTTATATGTTGGGTTGTGATATATGTTATGGTGTGATGTTATATGTTGGGCTGTGATGTTATATGTTGTAGTGTGATGTAAGTTGTGTTGCTGTGATGTAATTTGTGTTGCTGTGATGTAATCTGTGTTGATGTGATGTAATCTGTGTTGCTGTGATATATGTCATGGTGTGATGTAATAATATGTTGTGGTGTGATGTCATATGTTGGGCTGTGATATAATTTGTGTTGTGATATCCAATGCTGTGATGTCATATACATGTATTATGTTGTGATGTAATCTGTTATGGTGCAATGAAATATGGTGTGCTGTGATGGTATACATGTATGTTGTGCCATACCGTGTTCTGTTGTCTTAGCAACAGTACTATATCAGTATTGTGCTTACAGACTATAGGACTTCACAACAAAAGAAAAGCTGAGTCATTCTGACAATATTTTGCATATTATTAATTTATCCTACAGTGAAAATCAATTGACTTGTAAGTACATGCTAGTTAAAATACACAGAGGAAATATAACTGAATTTTATCTGCTTCTAAATTTAAACAAAACTCAGTCTGGTAGTTCCGATACATGTCACATACATTTTGTAGGTTGTCTACTATGGTTTATACTGTGGTGTAATGTGATAGTTTGTTGTGTTCTGTTCAGTTTTTCGCCATGTCACAGTTCCTATATGTAGTACTATCACAAACAATTTACAGAGTTGCTAAAATAAATAGTAACACCTCTGTAAAATAGTTATATACTATGACTATATCATCCACTCTCTTTCTTACTAATTAATTCATAGTAAATGACATTAAAACATTTCAAGAGTTTTATACTTGTTTCAGTATGTCCTTACCCAAAATGTCATAGTTTACATTATACTGTAACAAACCATATAAATACAGAGTTGTCATTTCAAATTGGGGGTTTTTTAAACGTAATCAGAATCTCATGCGAGCACTTCAAACGGAGGGGCTATAATATCGTATGCCGAAATTCCAGCGTCACATAGGACGCAGTTCTGATTTTTATCAGGGTCCCAAGGTCATAATTATGCGTAAAAGACGCAATATAATGCGTCGTGTAAAACCTGAGTAATACTTCTATACTTCTATGTATAACAGTTATATACAATGGCCATATAATCAATTAACATTGGTACTAGTTTACACCTGAATCCTAAATCTGTGCCATCAAATTAATTCAAATTTTTTGTTAAAATTTGCCCTCACCCTCCATGTCAGTTTATATACATGTACACTATCATCACATGCCCTCACCCTCCATGTCAGTTTATATACATGTACACTATCACATGCCCTCACCCTCCATGTCAGTTTATATACATATACATGTACACTATCATCACGTCCTCACCCTATATGTCAGTTTATATACATGTATACTATCACATGCCCTCACCCTCCATGTCAGTCTATATATACATATACTATCACATGTCCTCACCCTCCATGTCAGTCTATATATACATATACTATCACATGCCCTCACCCTCTATGTCAGTTTATATACATGTACACTATCACATGCCCTCACCCTCCATGTCAGTTTATATACATATACATGTACACTATCATCACATGTCCTCACCCTATATGTCAGTTTATATACATGTACACTATCACATGCCCTCACCCTCCATGTCAGTTTATATACATGTACAATATCACATGCCATGTAAATAATTGACTATAACTGTACACATTTCTGCTAGATCATAATTATATAGTATAGTCATGTACTTGATTTCATTACATTGAAATCTATTATTCTGGGATTTGACTCTAAATTTTGCAACTACACGTGTCACTTGTCTCTAAGTTAAATACTATCACAAACCACACATAATAACAGACCTAAAATGAGTTGTTTAAAATGACTACATTGCATTATACATGTAGATAAGAGTTGTAGTAGTCTTGGTAACTATCAAGTCTATTGTACAATGTCAATTCAACAAATCTCTCCAGAGATATGTGTGAAGTAGTCTAGATGCAACTGTGGTATGGAGTCATAAAGGAGAGATCTTGAGATTCAATGCCACAGATACAGTAGTATATAGCACTAGACTATGTACAAAGTATGTATGTGATTGCCTATCATGCGTCAGTGTCATCATAAAGAAAGGCCTAGCTAGTAAAATATCACCTGATTCACATAAACCAATGTCCACTGGATACATGTGACATGAATGGAATGAATAAATAGAACAAGCCAGGCAATATATGTGTACTTTGTCTCCATCTATACACGTACTTTGGCTCTGAGTTACATATTTTATTGTGGGTACTGATCATATCTTTGCTAATACTAGCAAACCTTAAAATTTTGATTTAAAAAAATATTCTAAAACAAAAGTCAATTCAATATACATCATTATTTATTCATGACAAAAATCAGTTTTGTTTTTGTTTTCCTTCCTTTTCATTGATTCTGAGGGGGTGATTGCAGTATTTCAATCAATCTACCCTTGAGTAATACAGTCCCTTCATTGTCTAGTATCTTAAGAATGGCATTGTGCAACGATTTATTTTGCTGTAACAGTGAAATAACATGTATGTGCATGCTAGTCATTGATAGTACATGTAGCACACACACTAGACTGTCATTTTAGTTTATTTCTCATCAACACAGTCCATCAAATCAATGTTTATACATATTTGCATAAACTTTGTCACAAACACATTTTTATATTTCTAAAGATGATCATTATCACTATAATTAGTAGATATATAGACAAAGTTTCCAATACATCTTAAAACTGACTAAAACTGACTACATTTTCTATGGACCCGTGTGTTTTATAAAATGTAAAAGATACCTACAAATTATGTGGCAGGAAATAAAGATTGTCTCCTGGGTTTCATTCATTATTTGTGACACAATAATAGAGTGGGAGGGTTTATTCTCTAGACATGATTATGTAATAAATCTACCCTTCATTATACCTTGGGGACATTAATAAATATTATATTTGAATTATTATAAAATCATTATTTTGAACTTTGGTTCTGTTTGACATTCACTTTATCTTCAAACAGTCCTTCCACAACGAAATTGTGTATAGCAAGAAATGCTGTGCAAGTAACAATATTGTGTATAGCAAGAAATATTGTGCAAGTAACAATATTGTGTATACAGTCAAAGAAACAATGGGTACAATTCACAAAATAAATGATAAAATAAATTATTCTGTATATATCAAATAAAAGTACTTCACTTCAGTGAGTAACATGTACACCATTTTTCTTAACAATGGCACTTGGCAACACATAAATAACAGAAAACAGTGTCCATTCAGTGACGCGGTAACACAAGGCAGATGTATGTCAGAAAGTCTAATTATATTTCTGTGAATTCCAACCCAAAGTCAACCCCTATTTTTAACTTCCTAGTTTGAAAACATATGTGTTTCTACTGTACTGTACAGTTGATTCACTGTTCACCATTCTTGTCACAACGCATAGCATCTTCTGTTGTTTTTCTTTTCAAAGACAAACAACATGGGATTTTTTTCTGATTTGTTGTAAATGTCAATCTTGACTGCTAAATTATTTACTAACAACCCATTGCCAGACACAATACGATGATGATGCCATGTATATGCAATGAACCCTCTCTACTGTTTGCTTTCCATTGAACATAAACATCACCTACATTGTCCATGGCATACAAGTGGATTTGATTGTTTTCAATTCAGGGTCCGTTGGAACCCATCCAAAATGCTGGCGTCTATTGAAAATAGTGGGCCAATGGCAATATATCACAAACTAATGGCAGTCTCAATAAAAACACTCCCATTCTACAGCTTGAGGTACTTCACAGTGATACTGGGGCAAGTTTTCAATTTAGGGTAAATACAAGAAATACAGGTAAAATGAACTGATTTGAGTACCCTTGTACCTGGATAATACAACGACTCTGACATGAGAGAACGATTTATATTTATTGTTAATACATAGAACTACTCTTTGGTACATTGAATACAATCCCTTGAGAACGTGAATTATGGTTTTGGTCAATTCAAGAATCTACAAAAGGGGATCTCTAGAGTACACACATGGGTACATTTTGCTACTTGTTGAACAAATAACCCAAATATAAATATAACATAAACACACACACTATTACCAGGCAATGGTAATAAGGTCATATGCATCATTAATCAAGTTGAGATTTTTTACAGAAATACAGCCACTCATATTTCAGATTGGGCACCTTATTATCTAAATTATTTACTGAGATGATTTCTAATGCTATGCACTGCTTGGGTATGATAAAAATAGTTTTACTTGTTTTTTTTGTTCAAATCAAAATATACGATTTTAAGTTCCTAATATCTACATACATATTATTTCATTTGTAACTTTAATTTAGTTCCAAGAATTGTTACATTTCTATATGTTAGGACAGTGTGTTAGGTATTAAAATCGGTACTCTCAGTCTGCCCTGTATACATAACATGTAATTAATTATTTACATGTCTGACCTGACATGTACACAGGAATCTATCAATGATTGTTCACTGTTGTATGTGTTGTTTGCACCCTAAACAGAATATGGTATCTGTTGTCATAACAACACAGTGGATAAGAAATCTGTTTAAAATATACTTGTATTGTTGTACTGACACAGGTAGATTTGCAACACAGAAGACTGTAGTCTTAATTAAGTTTCAGAGCCAGTTCTAGGTTATCCAGTGACCTGGTTATCTGACTTGACAAGGTCATTCACCAAAACAGTGTCCTGACACAGGCAGCCAGGTCTCTGGGCTAGTTCTAGGTGGATATGTGCTGACCCAGACAGCCAGGTCTCTGGACTAGTTGTAGGTGGATATGTGCTGACCCAGACAGCCAGGTCTCTGGACTAGTTGTAGGTGGATATGTGCTGACCCAGACAGCCAGGTCTCTGGGCTAGTTCTAGGTGGATATGTGCTGAACCAGACAGCCAGGTCTCTGGGCTAGTTCTAGGTGGATATGTGCTGACCCAGACAGCCAGGTCTCTGGGCTAGTTCTAGGTGGATATATTTACGAATCCTATTCAAGCACTGTATACTATATGGTGTTAAGGTTTACATATTTACACACATGTAATAGTGCGATAAAAATATTGATAATATGCAGGCAATCCAAAATATACAACTTTTATATTTAGACGCCAACACTTACAGATGTATGGATGATATGGATAAGATGGCTAGCAGAAAACCAGACCACATAAATGTAAACCCTCAGCTGCCCCTCCCCTTCCCCCTCCCCATCTCTTTTGCTCCATTTGTCTTTATCACCTTCCATTATCTGTACCTTCTAATGTGTTACTTAGAGCAGACACACATACATCTTGTATTATCATATACCAAAACATTACCACATTAGAAATAAACAAATAACATAGCATCTAGATTCATAACAACTTACTCCGACTTTCATGCCTAGGTTGTTTGGAAGGTTTGTTGTCTTCTAACTGCGTAATGTTGATGTCGCCACGACTGCTTTTCTTACTGATTGGTCTTTCTTTGGGAGGAGGTTTCATCTGAAGCTCTGGATTCAGTGAAAAGATCGCATCAAGGTCAATCTGTTGGGGGGGTAGAAATGAAAACATAAAACAATTAATATTCTGACTATGACCATTTTGTACTTTATGCACACAAATATTGTATTTTAATGGCTTTCTGAATGGTCTCATGAAATAAACACAGATCTCATGTCCATCTGACCACACTTGATTTTCAAAATTAATCACCAGGCATGGCAAATTGTCTGTCGACAGTATTTCCAAATTTGCTATAGACTCATAAAATGACTACTTGCATGACATACAAAAAAAATGTACATGTAGTATGACTGTTTTAATAAGGGATAGTATGTACACTGTATATTATATATGGTAACAACCCATCTCTTCCTTCCTTCCTTACCTCCAAGGAACTAAATGCTTGTACAAAGGAAGTTTTACAAAAGTCCCCTCAGTGTTAGTGTCCCACGTTCAATAACCCCAAACTGTAGAACACTAGAGTCAGGTACTTGAATCACCTCAGTGTTAGTACCCCATGTTCAATAACCCCAAACTGTCGAACACTGGGGGCCAGGTATTTGAATTTATACAATATATTAGTTACTTAATTCTAATCTCTTTTTTGTTTACCTTGGTAATTTTTTTTTTTCAGAATCTACACTGTATGAGAAACTTATCAAAGAAATGTTTCTTTCAACACTTGTGACATTTCTACTACCACTTTGTCTGTTTATAAATAGTTTCTACTTGAAGTACTGGCAAACTTTATCTAGAAGCTAAACAATTTATCACAGAGGTGAGGATTATGTAAACAAAGACCATTGAATAATTCAATATACATGGCATACAATTCTATCAGTGGGTGGATTATACGACTAGCATGTTACAACTTTTCATATAAAGTTTTTCCGTTGACAAGATTTTTTATCTTACATTTTTTCATAAGATACCCTTTGTGAAGTTTCTTTCTTAGTATGTTCAGTGAGGAAAGATATAATGCTTGCCTGGGTACCACAATATATTAGCGAAAACACAATACTCTGCAGTCTTGCAATGCTAGCGATGCCTGCTGAAACTTGAGTTTTTCCTGAGTTTGATAATCAACTATATTTTTGAACATTTCATATTTAAGTTTGAAGAGAAATTGTTGCAATATTACAGCCACAATACTACCACTACATTTGCCATAACTAGTGTTATTTGTTAAAAATTTAAGGATTTCTAGCCTGTATGATGATCGACAGTGAAGTCTTGTGTTCCTGCTACTTTTTTGTGTTTATAGTTTGTGTATAATATTGCCTGTGGTCAGATTTTGAATACAGCTCATAAGCTTACCTGTGAATACCACAGATGGTTCTTTATAAATAAAATAAAGGTTCAGGTCTGTGCCCGAAGTGAAAAATCTATTATACTGAGTAACTAAACACAAACACAAGACATATTGGTGACTTGTGGAGAAATAAAACAAACATTTTGGGAGAAGTTATTTTTTGAATTTTCAATGACCTAACAATTTTGTAGTAACAAATCCTGGGTTTTTGTAGTAACAAATCCTGGGTTTTTTTCATCAAACACAATATTATAATTCTACTCATTGATATTTCCTATTGATTGAAAATGATTAATTTCTTCTAATTATGAAAAACATGACTCATACAATTGTAAATACCGAGGGGTGGAGGTTGGGGGATGGGGTCCCTGATAGGTGCTGGTTTGAAAACGTTCATAGTATATATGTACATACATTTATAAATATACATCATAATATGAGTGTATCAGATATAACAGGACTGCTGACGTCTCATATCTCACCCACAGACCACTGACTGTATTAATAGTAATAATTACAGTAAGCTATTATGACTCATCATCAACGACTCACAATAGACCAATTAGTAATCAAGAATCAGAGTTATAATTAACATAACCTAATCAGGAATCAATGATTGGCTACCTGGTCAACACCAGACACATCAATGTTATGTTGTAGCACCAAACGGCTTTTTTGTCACAACACTGGTATGTTCCCCCATAAAGAACAAAATTATTCTTTTGAGAGTGCAGACACATGACGATGTGGTCTGACAATAAATTAACTTATTTCATATCTACATACCTCTTTGCCTTTTGTTTCCCCTTTCTCAAACCATTCCACTGTCACACTTTGGTTGGAGTCACTGACACCACTGATGACAGCCGAATGGACCCGACCTGCAGCAATCAGAGATAACAACGTTGTCAGTAACAGTTTATTGCGATTCATAAAAATTACAAATAATTCAAATTTGACAAAACTGACATCTATAAGTATATACATACAGCATCTGATTATGCATGTTTACTCCTGGAAATAACAAATCTGCATAACAAAAGAATACATTGTTTCCTTCCTCATTTATTTACTTTTGCCATTTTTAACTTCAGTTTGTTCAGTGTGCTGAGATGCACATGTAGCACGTTTTAACAATAAATATATAAATAATAATAATAAATAAATAAATAATAATTGTTATTGTACTTCTTCATATTATTATTTTCAAGAAATCATAGGTTGGAATGTAATAATCTTTGCCAAGGGAGAACACTGTACAGCTCTCATACAATCACATCGTCATCACTGTTTTTGTTGACATTTTAGAACCATGGTAACAGAGGGCATATGCTTTTCACCTTCTAAAGCTCATATTTTCCTTTACAATTAGAATGATTGGACAACTAGTTTACAGTCGTAATTTTTACAAACAGACACAATGTTCACATATCCTATCACAACAAAAAGAAAAGTCAGTAACACGTGAAACAATCATAAATAAATGACTGCAAAATTTCTCAATAAATATTTCATGCTTGTTTCTGTATAATCAATTTTATTATATCACAAAAGAAATATTGATTGCATAAAGCTCAATTATTTTTTCTGATAATTTCAATAGTATTTATTTTATTGAACATCTGAACAGACATTGTTTAGTTTAGTTTAATGTTTATAGGCAACCACACATCTACTATGTAACTTACTAGACTAGATAAATATTACATAGTCATCACACATGATAAATATACAATAAAATAAAAATATATTTTAGTTTTGTGTCAGCTGTTTGCAAAGGTTAATTAAGAGTTGATATTTAATTAGTTGACTGATATTTAATTAGTTGACTATTTCAAGTACATTATATATTTTTTCTAATTATAATGTGTTTCTGATGACAATTTTTAAGGTTGTTCACCTCAGTTGGACTAGAAGTGACAGTGATTTTTTGCTATCAACAAGGAGGTAAAATTTACATTCCATCTCATTTTACCAAGCTTCCAAAACAATATTGTAGCCGTCATACGTTGGGGGAAACCCATGCTAATTTCACCTGACCTATCCCTTGCTATACTGACCGGGGTACTAAAACCCCAACAAAAACATTGGAACATATTCATAAATGATTCAAGACATTGCGAGGATTCAAAGATAGTTATAATATTGCATAAACGCTCTTCATACAAATAATTATTACCTGAATATATTCATGAAAAATTCAAATGACATATCCAAATAATTCTACAACATAATGTTTGTCAGTCCACTAAATGTAACTACATGTATCAATGAATTTCATTTTCAGTGAAAACAAATTTCTCATGCTAAATTTATGGGGCAATGTTGATTTTATGATTGTGTGGATTTAGTCCATCTATAATTTACGATGTACTGGAATCTAAGGACATTTGGTTAAGATCAAAGATGATGAAAATCAAAATAGAAACTGATATAAATCAGTATATTATAATCTCTACATAATGCCATTCTTTTCTTGGCCTTACTATAATCATGATTTCTATCTCACATATTTATTTATAAATTCATTTTAAAAAATCATTCTTCCATAATGTCCTTAATTGTTGGAATCAGAACAAAAATACTGCAATTATTACTATGGGTCTGCATGAGAAATCAAGGATGCCTTAAAATACAGTTAGTTGTCATCATTCTCTCTATGAAATAGAGCGGTTCAAAGTCATAACTTATTCAGGACTGTTTTACGATTCACACACAGACAACATAAATGCTTTCATGTGTCTTCATATCAGCACTGTTCTCTCAAGAAACTAAATTTATTCAGACAACCAGTGATACCTCTATTAATTTACATAAATTCTAACACTATTTTCAAACAATAATAACCTTTACTTTAGTGGCACTGAGAATAGTAATTTCAGACATCGTTCACTTAGGCAGTGACAGTTTATGAACTTCCATCTCTTTGTATTATATCATTGACACAAATACCCCTGTAACCCCCTAAGTCACTACTAAAAAACATTACTTCCAATATCGTTCACTTAGGCAGTGAGAGTTTATGAACTTCCATCTCTTTATATTATATCATTGACACAAATACCCTGTAACCCCCTAAGTCACTACTTAAAAACATTACTTCCAATATCGTTCACTTAGGCAGTGAGAGTTTATGAACTTCCATCTCTTTATATTATATCATTGACACAAATACCCCTGTAACCCCCTAAGTCACTACTTAAAAACATTACTTCCAATATACACCTTTGAATGTTTTTCAAAATAACAATGTAAAATTATCCAAAAGAATTATATTATAATTATGTCACTCATGCAATAACTAATATTTGGCACATCATATCTATCACAAACCTACTATCTGTTGTGAAATTATAAATGCAATTATAATTGTGAGAAAAAAAAGGACGAGAAAATGTTCTACTTGGAAACGTTTTCCTCTGTGTCTGTGTGTGTGTTTGTGTGTGTGTGTTTGTGTGTGTGTGTGTGTGTGTGTGTGTGTGTGTGTTTGTGTGTGTGTATGTCTGTCTCCCCTCAGGGGACACAGTCATGTACATGTACACAAAACACCCTCTAAACCAATGTGATGTGCCCCTATCTGATGCACAATTTCTTGTCTTTGTCTAGTCTGGATTACCAGACTGTTGTGGTTTCTAACCCAAACACATTGTTAAACTTATAAGTAATGAAGTTTAAAACGTAATTTACTGTACCAGTTTAGAATTCTAGACTAGTATTTGTCATGCACCAAAATTTGGAGTCTCTATCCCATATTATGTAGTGACTCACATTATCACTTTCTCTGAACTTCAATATTGAACCACAATAATTGTCATCTTTCAGTAGAGGACACACTAGTCATAAAGAAGGCAACACTGAATGTAAACTGATATAAATGTACTGTACATCATTTCATAACATGGAACCAGAACTTAGTTTTTTCTGATAAAAACAATAAAATCCAACACATACAATTTTGCAAGAGAATGCTCATGTAACCACAACTTTAACTTGTCAATGAGTGGCATATCAACCATTAAAGTTTTAAAAAAAGTAACTAAATATACATGCAATTTATAGCTTGAACCTTGAGTTGTCCCGAGTACAATTGTCCCCATACAGCTTACATACATGTACAAGCCTTTCAGGAAAGACAATTTTGGGTTGATTGTTGAAGGCTGAATAAATCCATGGTAACTATTTAGAGGCCACAAACAAATTCCACTTTGTGATCTTGTCAACCACATCTAAGTTTTGTTCTACTCCTAGTTCCATCATCATGTTTTCATCTCTAAACCTCATTTCCTCAAAGATAAAGTGACTGTGATCTACTCTGCCATTGATTCAAACTGAGTTCCTATTTGATTATACATAAGAGGTTACCCATTGTGAACATGAGGCACATGAACAATGTGATAATGTTTTCTTTCTTTGCATGTATTGTCAGAGTAATATACATGTATGTCAAATGCCCCATCCATTTCCTGGCCTAAACAGATACAATGTAATGATACATGTATTTTGAAAGTGGATGTACATGTGGATGGAAGGCGTAGGGGGAATCAACCATGCTCAGCATGTGAATAGATGGAAGCCAAGTGATCCCCATCAAAATGTCAATGAAAGGTAATCATTCAGCTTAGACAGCTAATTCTAGATTATTTTGTAATTATGAAACTTATAACATGTTATAGACTGAATATCACCACTCTAATGCAATGTAGCTATCGACTTAACACCTGACATACATAGTCGAAGAGACTGAAAATCTAATAATTAAAATGAATGAATGAATGAATGAATGAATGAATGAATGAATGAATGAATGAATGAATGAATGAATGAATGAATGAATGAATGAATTTGTAATACCGACGTAATGATAATGGCGAGACTGTCATTGACCATGTTGACTGGAGGTGATACCCCCCCCCCCCCATCACCACCCATTATCAATCAGAGCTATAAATTAATAATTTACTATTAATGTGGTGCTATGATATACAGTTATTCTTTTAGCTGCTCAGGTAAAACCTTTATTCAAAACCTATTTAGAAAACAAAGAGTACCAGTACATCAACAATAGTATAGCGATTCAAACATAATGAGTCAATATAGTCAATACGCCCGTCAAATGTCTTTCCGCGGGAATGCCACCACACCATGTCTGTTCCTGGGTACGTGATGACCATAGATTAGTTTGATTTGACGACAGTTCTTGGAAGGTGTCAGTGACTTGTATCTACCTGTAGTCAAAAATCACACGGGTTTGTCCAGAAATCGCCTAACTACTCCATGACATGCTAGTTAACATGACTCATAACAAACACATGACATGGAAATATCAACTGTGTTACTGACATTTGAAGGGGCTATGGTTTCACTGCAACGTTAAAACATCCACGTCTCCCTCTTAATGTCAACGACTCCTATTGCCCTATTCGATCATCTAGGGGTGCAGATTTCCCACAGCAATCTTAATGAAACCGTAAAATGATGATCACCAGCTTCATGTAACGTTATAAATACAATCGACCAGACAACAAAATGAAAAGATAAAATTCAACTTTACCGTCAGTCCGTTGGATGTCGACACTCTGGCCCACTTTCAGACCACCTAACGACATTTTTATAGTTTCCAAAATCTATTGGTGCATTAAACGAATATCACGACTCCTAGGTTCCTCGGTGGTTTGGGTTAAATGTAACTAAACTATAAGGATTCAACAAAAATTGGTGAGAATCGTTGTCCAAGAAAATTTCGTTGAAAAATTTGAATAAAGTTACTGCACATGCGTGTTTACAAAACCGGTCTACATTACCCACAATGCATAGAGTGACTTCCGCTCCTGCTATACTCCTCGTACGGTAATTTACAGAATATCTTTTTTCTTGTTTTGTCGGAACACATTCTTTACACTCTGTTCAGCTGTACCTATTCTAAGTAATATGCATACATGCTAAGAAGGTAAGGTTTCTGGAAACGGCGTTCCCGACAGTGGCGATGAATAACGTATCTGTTGCCTGGATACAAGTGAAGCCCCATTATATCACAGTTGACGTTAGTGGCGCACTTTTACATGTAATATGTCCCTATGTACATATGCTACTACACTTTTTCAGCTATCATATCATAAATGTCATTTTGATTGATTGATTGATTGATTGATTGATTGATTGATTGATTGATTGATTGATTGATTGATTGATTGATTGATTGATTGATTGATTGATTGATTGATTGATTGATTGATTGATTGATTGATTGATTGATTGATTGATTGATTGGAAACAATCTATGCAATAATACTTGTCCCTGTAAACGTATATGTTGCCTGGATACAAATGAAGCACTATTAGTATTACCAAAAGCAATATGACATTTGGCTTAAAGATTTAAAATTTAAAGTTCATTTATCTTCTAAAGCGCCTTTTCTATTCATTTAATATTCGAAAGCTCTGTACATACAATAGATGTAAAATCATGGTAAACAATCAAACAAATAGAGCTAAAAACAACAAATTAGTTACAATAATTATAAAAAGGCTAAAATGACAACTTAGTAAAAGACACATGGTAATAAATTAATACAGCTTATAATATTACATATGTAAGTTCACATTTAAAAGTTCAACATCAGTGACATGCATCAGTGATCAGCTTTAGTTGACGTTGGTGGCGCACTTCTACAAAGAAGACAATGATTTAAATCTATAACTAGACATAATATTATAGAGGTGCCAAGCAAAATTGGGATGTAGTCCTGTTGTGAAACAGATATGTAGTCATGTTGCTAAAGAGTCACTAGAGGGCGTCGATAGGAATGCATAAAACAGTTGTCCATATATGTTTAACCATCAAGGTCGACATTCAACACCATTTACTAAGACAAAGTGGTGTCAGACATATCCCGGCCAACAATCATACGCAGCCGTTCGGCTACGTTGTTACGTTTGGCTACTCGTTCTTTCATTTGGTCCAAGCCTTTATAGCCATAGCCCTAGTACTTGCACACGCACCAGTACTTGTACTTGGAACAAATCTCGATTTTTTTAAAAATAAATTTTTGCCCTATGAAAAATTCACAAAACCCTTACTCGAAACACTGAAATACTTCTGAGTATCTGAATTATCGATTTGGTAATCAATAGTAATGATATATTTGTTATCCACACTGGCTTGTATTGATGTCCGTATGTAACAATCGTCAATGTACTAGATGAATTTCACAAGTATATAGCAGAAAAATATCACACTGCCCTCTACGGTAAAACTGTCATCAACGTGATGTTCACGATGTTTGAACGATGTACGTCACGTGCATACATGTTAACAGACGTGATATGAATGATATTTACTATGTTCATGTATAACTGTGTCATATTTTGGTGGTTAAAATGTGTTATTTCAATCTCTTTCTTTTAGTCCGCCTTAGTATTATCCAATCAACATTCACGTTCCTGAGTTACGTACATTTTCAATCTGATCAAAGAGAAACAGAAAACTCAATTCGTTTTTATTTACCGTCAACTATGTCTGTTCATTCTCTTTTCAGCAAACTCTTGGTATCAAGAGGTCTATATATCTGACGTACAATGAAAATGCTGGCTCAAATGTCAAGAACATTAGAGCGTGAAAACATTGTGAGTAAAATGAATCCGTCTTCTTGATCAGAATATACAGGCGACCGTTGAGGGCGTCATTCACAGTTGCAGTACATACTAGTACATGTATGTCAATGCTATCTTCCTTGGACGGAGATGAGAAGTTGGTCTTATAATCACGCATTTGATGCCTTTTATTCGGGAATAAATACTTTTTAATGAAATTAATTACATCTACAGGAAAAAGTACAACAAAAATACAGGGTTTGGCCGCAATTTGCTATTCCTGTTAATATTTCAAATTTGCATAGACTACAACCAAAATAAATATATTGCAATATAAATTGTAAGACTTGCTTTTTTCATTTGTGAGTTGAACCAAAGAAGAGATTTTGTTCAACTCACAAATGAAATAATAGCGCCTGTCCACCCCTCCAAATAATGGAGAATACCCATTTCACAAATTGATGAGTGAATACAGTGTTATGATCCTTCTTAGACTCTCTCACCAGTCTCGTGAGCATCGCTATTAGCTGTGTTGTATGTACCGATATCTACCACATAATTGTACTAGAATATTCTTGTACTGTTGACCCAAGACATCGCAGTAACACGGATCAGCGAAGTAACAGGTCAACAAATGATTAGCCCTATGTAGTCGACTCGACGAGGCCTCGAGGGCCCACAGTACAAGGATATTCGAGTAATGCTGTAGATATTGGTCCATACAAAACAGCCGTTTTAGCGATGTAATGATGAAGGACTGTTAGAGAGTCTAGACCCTACATGTTATATGAATGCTTCTTAACTAGTCTCATACTCATAGGAGAATGGTGAATGTCAAAAGCAGCGACAAGGCCGTAAATGTGTATTTGTATGCAGAAAGCAGTGACAAGGCCGTAAATGTGTGTAGAAAGCAGTGACAAGCCGTAATTGTGTACTTGTATGTAAACGGAAAACAGTAATGAAATGACAAATAGTTATACACTTATTTCAAGCAGTGTTCAATGAGAGACATCTATACTTAAATTAGCTTGGAAATATCCATGTAAGTAAATAATGATATGAATTAAAACCATTAACTCGTTTTGACTGTACCCGTATAAAAAAACACACTCATGAAAGAGTGGGGAAAAGTGTTGTTTTTTTGTGTGTGACAAGAAAACTACTCTAACACGTTCACTTTAGTCTCCTGTACCACTCAGAAGCGAGAGAAAAAAATCTTTTTCGTCAATAACTTCTATTGATTCATAATTGCATGCTGGGTAATACCGATCTTAACCAATATTAATTAATTTGAGGTTATCAATACTACAATCGGTGCACGAGATAGATGAACACCTCTCGGCCATTGACTCTGATACTTTTGAACTCACGAAGGGGAGCAGTGACCTCGCCCACAAATTTGAAGGTGAATTTAATTTTACATTCCACTTAACTGCATTACACTGAATAAGCAATTTAGATTTCTTCCTATTACTAATGATGGCACTTTGAATCAAGGTCTTATGACAAATGTTTTACTTAAATACCATTACGATATTTAGACTGTAAGCATTTTAATGTAATAGGCTTCATAAATATAAAATACACAACCCCACTCTCAGATAAAATCCAACTACATAGGCCTCTTTACGGCACCGCCGGCAGAAATATGTGCTTTGACTTGTATAATTGCGGAATGATAAAATCTAGAAAAATAAGTCAGGGTCAACGTTAAATCTTTTGTATGGAGACGGGGTCAAAATTAGATTCCAATATGGCCATACTGTATTAAGTCTCTGCAGCCTGGGTTCGAACCCGCCTGGTATCGGCTGAGTTTGATTAAATTTACCACGCTGTAAGTAAGAAGAGTGTCGTTCAGTTTGACTCTACCGAACAACGCATGTTTTCCCCGGGTACGTACTCCGGTTACCTCCTGCATTAACACTGAACTTTCCTCCTGTTATTGGGCAATGCCTGTTGGATGGTTAATACATTTTTTTTAAAAAGAGTAAAATTTAGCATGACTTTATTCTACAACTTTAACGGTTATGTCAAAACCAATTTTGTACTCAGAAACGTATGTCATGCATTCATTTGGTGTGCGTAACTGCTATGGCTATGTTACATACTTGTATCTCATGGTTACATTGACTGTCGTGATAAAACGTGTTCCAGTAAATACAATAACATGTGCCATTCTTCAAATATAAAACTAACACAAAGATGTTCAAAGCTGACACATGTCCTTTTATATTACTTTTGATGAAATCGTTTAAACTTGAAAAGGTTCTGTCTTGTTTTATGTAGCTACTAAATAGCATGATTTATTGAATAGAATACTTCAAGTAGCTCTCCGTACAAGGAGCTTCGAAGTCTGTGCTACCTTTACAGAGGTGTCATCCATATGCGTAATAGAGCACTTCGTCATGACTCAATTTCACTTCATTACTTCGATTGATCACGTAACTTATTGAGGAAGTGCAAACAACAACAAGCTACCTGGTTACACAAAGTAAATATCGTTTAATAAAGAAATGAAGTTGTCGAGAGACAAACTATTTCACCTATGACTATTCACTTGTTTTTCACCCCTCATACAATTTTTTCAATCATAGAATAAGTTGATATACAGCTCAGTTTAGAAAAAAAAACATTACAATTATTATTCTGTTGGGTCTTTTCATGAACTGTCTATGATATGATGTTGGCGCTTGTGGAAATAATAGTGTAGTGCGCCCTCAGTGGCGAGCTTTTCATAGGCGTGCGTTTAATTGCGAGTGCTTACGCTGGGCTTATTAAGTTTTCATCGAGTTTTATCAGCGTTCATACACAACGTATGTGTTCAAATTGTATGTATTAATACAAATGTAATGCATATAGCTTGAACACATCTGTTTTCGCAAGAATGTTTGGTAAAAATAATATCACAATCTACGACGTGGCTATCCATCGCACCCCCCCCCCTCCCCCGACAATTTGAAAGTCTAAACATATAATGTAACACACTACTAGAAACAAGGCGATAGAGTATAGCATATAAGTAGATCGGTAATACAGTAGTAAATATCACCATTAATTATACCTTGATGTCATGTGTTCATGTCAACATGATGACTTGAACTTTGTTTGTTCTTTCACAGGTACCATCGAACCTACTCTAACACAAATACCGCTTGACACGGAGAGACACGGCAACTTTTAGGTCATCATGATCAGTTAGTTTTCAGGCGTGGTTTTCCCTTCAGAGTTGTGTGTCCATTGTCCTATGGACGCTCTATATATAGTATGGGACAATATCAATGACACACTTTTAAACGGTTTTGCACTTTGATGATAAAATAAACAACATCAAGCAGTTGCTATGTCATTCGTATATAGTCCACGTTTATACATGACAGAACTTACATTCTGTAATGTACATCTATCATTTAATGTTCATGATGTCGTTTGGGTTTCTTTGATAAAAATACACCTAGATTACGTTCGCTATATTTCACTCAAGAATAGTGTTCCGTACGAGAACAATTGAAAGGGCTTGCACTATAAGTAAGTTGTTTATTTAGAATCTCTGATTTATAAAAGTTAAAAGAATTTCAATGTTAAACGTAGCATGATTTGTCACATGGTTTTATCACCTAATTAGCCAAGTATGAATGGAGAACGCCATAGTTATGACGTCACCGTGTATTACCTATAGGACAACGACGGTAGTTTTACGTAGATGTTTTGTTTTTGTAAGATTACAATATAACTGTTCAGTACCGACAATGTATGTAATCTCTATTCACCATACAATGCAACATACCAGTGTATTGGGTAACCTTAGTGAAACCAAACACAGTGGTATAGATACAGTGGTATGGATACAGTGGTATACTGTGATACAATGTTTAGGGCGAACCGACCTAACAGATATTACTAACCGTAGGCGATAGAAGAGGGGATAGTTTATGGTCATACGTAGTAAACTGAGGCTGACTGTATGGTTGTTTCGTCCTTTCAACAATATGCATTCCACAGCTTTATGTATTGAGAAATCAAGAGTTTTTCCTCGGAATGTTTGTATTATTTAACTGTTATCACAAGAAAAGATTTACCAGAGATCACAGACATACTAAGGTTAAATTCATATACAGTACTGTTATTGCAATGTTTTATAACATTTTTATTTTATTGTATCAGTACGAGTACTAGTATCTCATACTTTCACTTGTATGTAGTTCTAACAGGGGTTTGAACATTAATACATGTTCCTTAAAAGATAATGATGATAATGATGATGATGATGATGATGATGATGATGATGATGATGATGATGATGATGATGATGATGATGATGATGATGATGATGATGATGATGATGATGATGATGATGATGATGATGATGATGATGATGATGATGATGATGATGATGATGATGATGATGATGATGATGATGATGATGATGATGATGATGATGATGATGATGATGATGATGATGATGGTGGTGGTGGTGGTGGTGGTGGTGGTGGTGGTGGTGGTGGGAGAATGTGGAGGAGAAGGAGGAGGAAGAGAGTGTTACATTACAATGTACTTACTTTAATTCAAAGCATGAATAAGAGCCATATGACGCAACTAAAGTTAAAGCATAATAACCTAGTGTCGTGTATTGAGAATAATAAGTCTCCCATAACTTACATTCCACATAGCTAGAGGAGATATCAGCATTATACTACGCATTAGCTTACATCAACACATTTCTTTTAGAGCCACAAATACCTAGGCTTAATGAAGTAGAAACGTTCTTACCGATGGATTATCGAGGTCCTACAACATTCCATATTCACTAAAAATTCGAAAAAAAATTTGTGACTTTGAAACATTGCTAAATACTCCATCTTATAGTATAATCTCACAGAAACAGTTTACTGTGGTCTATGGTCTATGGTCTATGGTCTGTGGTCTATGGTCTATGGTCTGTGGTCTGTGGTCTGTGGTCTATGGTCTATGGTCTATGGTCTATGGTCTATGGTCTGTGGTCTGTGGTCTATGGTCTGTGGTCTGTGGTCTATGGTCTGTGGTCTGTGGTCTATGGTCTATGGTCTATGGTCTATGGTCTGTGGTCTATGGTCTGTGGTCTATGGTCTATGGTCTATGGTCTGTGGTCTGTGGTCTATGGTCTGTGGTCTATGGTCTATGGTCTATGGTCTGTGGTCTGTGGTCTATGGTCTATGGTCTGTGGTCTATGGTCTATGGTCTATGGTCTATGGTCTGTGGTCTGTGGTCTGTGGTCTGTGGTCTATGGTCTATGGTCTGTGGTCTGTGGTCTGTGGTCTGTGGTCTATGGTCTGTGGTCTATGGTCTGTGGTCTGTGGTCTATGGTCTGTGGTTTGTGGTCTATGGTCTATGGTCTATGGTCTGTGGTCTATGGTCTATGGTCTATGGTCTATGGTCTGTGGTCTGTGGTCTATGGTCTGTGGTCTGTGGTCTATGGTCTGTGGTCTGTGGTTTGTGGTCTATGGTCTGTGGTCTATGGTCTGTGGTCTGTGGTCTATGGTCTGTGGTCTGTGGTCTATGGTCTATGGTCTATGGTCTGTGGTCTATGGTCTATGGTCTATGGTCTATGGTCTGTGGTCTGTGGTCTATGGTCTGTGGTCTGTGGTCTGTGGTCTATGGTCTATGGTCTATGGTCTGGGGTTGAAATATTACTAGAGTGAACGCCAGTAACCTTTCCATATATTTCATCCACACGTGTGTCACTTACGGGGAAAGGCATTGTATTTAATTGATTTTCCATATGAGTTGTTGTTACTTTTATACCGATTTGTCTTAGTCTGTCAATCTACAGGTTTTGAGTTATTATTTAATAACTACACATATAAAGTGTCTTCTTTTTTACCCAAATGTTCCGTCAACAATCATGGTTATCTAGAATTGTAAACCACAGCCTGAGATACTAGTAATGTGTAGATGTAACAAAGCTTTCTAAAAAACACCACAATTTGTTCAAAAAGACA